>NW_024882793.1:97500-195034 GCF_019059575.1 Amphibalanus amphitrite | reverse complement strand
GCACAAGGTCAAGGGCAGGTCAGATACGGACTCCATTATCACCACTCACCGCAGTAGATATCGATCCGGAGAGCGACTCTTTGACCGCCAGTTGCTACTCGCCGCCGTTTTAATTACTAGCCGGTTGCACTGGCCCTTGGCTATAAAGACCAGCCATGCTATCCGCGGAGGGTTGTTTATGTTGCGATGACGGGCAATGGGCCATTCTGAGGGCTGATGATACCAGCAACATCGTGCCGAATCGCCTGGTCGGAAGTCTCCCCAAATTGCGACCAGCAAGGGCTCCAGATAGTCACTAAATTGGTAGTCCGACCGTCTGTGTGTGAGGCTTGGCACGGATCCAAACCAATTTCCAGACTTTTTCTGAACTGGAAATGACCGAGGAATTAAATGGGCTTGAAAGTTGATGGAATTTCGAGTTCGCGGAAGCTGGGATGATCAATATTTAACTTTTATGTGATTCTGGAATTACCGCATCTCATCTTCTCTGTCATTTTCATCTTATTGAAATCTTTTGCGGAAGTCAATTTACAGGGTGGGGCAGAAAGATTTACCTGTTTGTTTTCAGCCCATAACTCAAAAAGTTTTGGACGGATTTTAGTGAAATTTGGCATGCGGCTTCCCAACTGACTCGTGTATAATTGTTATGATCGTTTTTAATTTCGTCATGGTTGTTGATGAGTTATGACGGAGATTACAAAAAGAGCCCAAATTGCGGCGCCGATGCAGGCTGGCCACAGCGTCCGAAGCGTTCCAAAACAGCTCGGTGTTGCCATAAAAACTGTTAACAATCTAATGAATTGCCTTAAAGGGACAAGTACAGTGTCGACGAAGACCATCCCAGGCAGAACAAGACATGTCCGCACCAAAGAGCTGGTTGATATCGTGCACAAGATGGTGTCTCGAAATCCTTGGCGAAACATGCGCAAACTGGCAAAGGACCTCGATTTTTCGCCCAAAACGATCAGGAGAATCATAAACGACGATTTGGGCCTTGAGTCATACACGATGCAACGTTGACACCTAATTTCGGCGGCATCCAAGGAGAAGCGGTTTCACATGGCCCAAAATATTTTGGAGCAAATCAGAAGCGCCGGTAGCAGGGTCTTCCTCTGATCTGATTTTAAAAATCCACGGTTGAGCCCCAGATGAGCTCTCAAGGTGACATATCTTGGCAGATGGTACATCCAGCATTGATCCTGCTATCCAGGCCAGTTTTGGTCGCCACAACCCTGCAGGTGTCATGGTTTGAGCTGCCGTCGCATCCGACGGCTCAAAAGGACCCTTGATCTTCATCGAGGCGGGTGTGAAAGTCAGTTCACACGTTTATGTCCATCTGCTGGAGGAACATGCTCTGCCTTGGATCACTCAGTCGTTCCGAGACGGATACGTCGTCGTCCAGGACGTTGCGTCGTCTCAGACGGCCACCTTCACTCAACAGTGGTGCAAGACCCACATGCCTGAATTCTGGGACAAGGACATGTGGCCACCATCAAGTCCAGACCCGAACCCGATGGACTTCACCACCTGAGCCATCCTGGAGAGGGAGATGTGTGCAACACCACACAGCAGCATCGCCGCTCTGAAGCTGGCCCTCGAGACGGCATGGTCGAATTTCGACGAGGACACCGTGCGGCGCTCGCGCCTCTCCGCAGGGAAAGGTTTCGGGGCAGGGGTGAAGACCAAAGGTGGTCAAATTGGTTCATAGCGCCGTTGCTGAGATGTGTACATGCTACTGAATACGTGTACCAAAAATCATTTGAATATCTTCGTTCTGGACCGAAATATTTTCAAAAATCAAGAGGTAAATCTTTCTGCCCCACCCTGTAGTGACAAATGATCTCAGTGACCTTCGAATAATACAGCGTGAGACCAAACCTCCCCCGATTTACAAGACACCATCGCTGCACCATACTCCGCTACCTTACACTGTAGCGGATACCAGACCACCCGTTCATGGCCACTACTGAATCACTCCTGGCTGATCACTGTTTATTTATACAACGTAAACATCTAGCCTCAATCACCAGACTATTACACGTCCGGGCGTGGATTTGACCGCAGAAGCAGCCCCTTACACACACACCATAGCGGAGTCGCGTTCAATGGCGTAGAAACCACATCAAAACATTTGTCCAGCGCTCTATCTGAACTGAGGGTGAAGAACCTTGGCCGGGTGCCGACTGGAACAGCCATTAGGAAAACTACGTCTACCGCTGCCTCTGTGGCTGTCTCGGTGGCTTGGCTCGCGGGTGATGAGCAGTGCAAGAGAACCGCAATGACATGCTCGGCTGAGCGTGAAATAAGGCTCCGTTGCCTCATGTGTGCTTTGTCTAAGATCAGTAGATTGAGTATTGACTTCGTCACTCAATGGGTTATCCCGTCGGCGATCTTTTGAAATAAATAAAAAATAAATAAAGTAGTGTGGTATGCCGTTTGGAAGTCACTTTGACGCGTGCTATCTCTATGTCAAATTGAGTGTGACTCAATGTGTGTAGATTTTATCCCTTAGTTGCCGTTTTTTATGATAAAACATAAACCAATCTGTCTATACCAAGGCCGCGGCTCTACCGCAATCACGATGTAGTGTTTTCCCGAAACGTGATATTCATCGTGTCTCGTCCAATATCTCTGCTCAGTATTCAGTGCTTATGCTATTTATATTTATTTATCCTGTCTTACACAGCTTAGTTATTCGCTCATATAATGCGCTGTGATGTCTATTTTTATTCATTTTTAGAAAGAATAAAATATATACGAAGATTAGACGTTTGAAGAAACATCTACGCCGTTTCTCAATAAGCCACATCGGGCCTCTCAAAGGTGGGTGACACGCATACCTCACCGATCGTCTGCCTCGGGTCACGCTTCAAGGTCAAACTGGCGCCATCCAGTCGGGTGGAAGGTCACGGCTGGTCGCGAGGACGTGCCTCTTTCACCTCCCCCTCGCCCCAAAAGCCGCCGCCGCCGATCGTCGGTCCTGCCTCCGAGGCAGACATATGATGAGGAAGGAGAGAAAGAGAGAGATAGATAGAGAGAGAGAGAGAGAGAGAGAGAGAGAGAGAGAGAGAGAGAGAGAGAGAGAGAGAGAGAGAGAGAGAGAGAGAGAGAGAGAGAGAGAGAGAGAGAGAGAGAGGCGGGGAGGCCAGCCAGACAGAGTCGGAAGAGCTGGCCGGTCCGCCGCAGGGGAGACGTCACAGTCACACCCTCGCCTGGCAGCTCCCAGCCGCAGCCGGCCGCCAGCATGTCACCGTGCGGAGGACAGGGCTGTCCCGCGGGTGGAGCCACCAAAGGTCGTCGTGTCGGCCGGCTAGCGGACCGATGACAGGTGGAATCTGTCCGCGTCACGCAGGCCGCTCTGACGTCAAAACGCCACATGACGTCACTAGAATTTTCGGCGACAATGCGCCGGTAGTAAGTTGTATGCAGAAAGTGAGCTTACGCTGTGTTCAGTGGTCTAAGGCCAACAGTTTTATTACAATTCTTCTCAAGGTTAAAATTTGGTGATATTATGACTGCAAGACAACGGAATTAAGTTTAATGCGGTTCATAAAGCGGAATCGTCATGAAGCACAATAAGTGACCTAGACTCAGAGACCTTGGCAACAAAAGCACATCCACCAACACCAAAAGCACTACCAGTCCATGCCATACTTCCGTTGACCGTAGATCACGTTTCCAGCAGTTTCTATTACCGCCGCCAGACATCAGGTGCAGACCGAGCGGCGGAGCTTTCAGAGCGCCGCCGCTCAGAGCTTCGACCGAGCATACAGTACAAAGACGCGGATGTGTCCTCTGCCAGGTTGATTCCGTCGAATTAGGCCCATTGTCACCGGCCATAGGGGCGTTATTGCCGGCTTCCCAGCGCTGATTGGCGGAAAGGACCTTCCGGATATTTCATTAGCTGACGTGTGCTCACCGGGCTGCCATGGCAGGAGTCGTGCAGAACAGAACAGGACAGCTCGACACACTGAATGCAGGGCGGACGCACTGAACGTCTGTGGGCAGTACGCACGGTGTAGAAACAAATAACTATGTTTGTGACAAACGTATGCTTTGTCACAAAGCTCAAAGCTGCATGGGCATCAAATTTCCAGCAGTAGACTGAATGGCAAAGATCAATAGGGCTGATCCAATAAGACATTCAAAATGTAGGCATGTTGCAAAGTCAGCAAATTCTCGCACCATGTTTTCGGGAAGTATTAACATCAAGCGACGACTTATCGCATTCTGCTGTCGTAATTTCTATAAAGATAGGTTATAACCTGTAGATGGCGCCCGTCCTATCCTATCCTTTCCTGCAGCTTGTCCTTCTTCCGACCCGTTTCACATATCCTTCGTGCTCGTTTCCCGATAAAACCGGCGGCTCTAGGAGCCGAAGTGCGCGTTGGAGCGGCGGGCCGCTGAACGCTTGTGCGTAGGGATATAGTGCGCGTGTTTTCATTAATTAGCTGGCGTTGTTAATTAATTGCTTTTTAAATATCATTGGAATATTTGTACTATCTCGTAGGGCACCGATTGTGCTGGTTGTAAGCGGATATTGTGTTTTCCGGAATTTCGAATGCCGCGCTGGCAGTCACGTGACCGGTTCTGATCTCGAGTCCGACTGCGCGGAAGGCGGTCTTTTTGTTCCCCGCCATGATTGGAGGCGGATGTGTTGCGGGTGCTCCGGATTTTGGTACCGGTGAGTGAGGTTCTAGAGGTTTGTAACTGCTGAATCTAATATTGTAACTTCTCAATTGAATTTATGTGATGAATATTCGTTTGTTGTATAACTTTAATGTGAAAACCGATTTATATGAGCTGATATGTTCGATTCTCCGGGACAGTGGCTCGGTTGCCCCCGATTCGGGGAGGACAAGCTGTGGAGCTTGCTTTGTGGAGGCTGCCCTGGTGGCCTCGTGAGTTCGGTCGCCGTGGTCGTTTGGCAGCGCGCCAGAGACGGGATAAGCCGGTATGTTATCACTAACAATGCTCGTTGTCTATCTTTGCCTTGAATTTCAATACCTCAACGTCTGCTGTGTATTGCTTGATTTCTTTACTTGCTTGTAGAATGTTAAACAGAGTTCTTGGACCCCGTGTTGTGTTGTGACCCATCGTTGCATCGTGCCAACTGGTATTTGACTCGAGCTCGTATTGTGTGAATGTGTTTGCAGTAACAATCGAATGATCGAAGACGGGATCCAGAGCGATCCAATACAGATCTGTCCACGGCCAAGTCTCTGAGGTGGCCAGGTGACCGAGGGGTGGCAGGGAGCAGATGCGGGCGATGGTGGCGCGAGCAGTGGCCGGGGGCCATCTGCGTCTACAGTTACGGCTTCCTTCTCTGCGCCTTCATCTGCTGGTGAAGCCCAGTAGCGGCTTCCCTCTCTGCGCCTTCGGCTGCGTCTGGAGCTACAGTTGCTGCTTAGTCTCCGCGCCTTCATCTGCCTCTGGAGCTGCAGCACCGGCTGCGTGCTGCGCCTTCCAGGATTCTGCCTGAGTTGTGTGCTGTTTGCTGGCGCGGAGTGGTGCGCGGCTGGCTGGCACGAGTGGTGTGCGCCGGCGAGAGGCGCTGAGTGGTGTGCGCCGGCGAGAGGCGCTGAGTGGTGTGCGCCGGCGAGAGGCGCTGAGTGGTGTGCGCCGGCGAGAGGCGCTGAGTGGTGTGCGCCGGCGAGAGGCGCTGAGTGGTGTGCGCCGGCGAGAGGCGCTGAGTGGTGTGCGCCGGCGAGAGGCGCTGAGTGGTGGGCGCCGGCGAGAGGCGCTGAGTGGTGGGCGCCGGCGAGAGGCGCTGAGTGGTGTTTGCTCCTGGACGGGCTGAGAGGGTGCTCCCAGCGGGTGAGTGCCCCTCTGGCGGAGACATCTTTCGCGGAGCTGCACCTTCAGCTCTGCATCTGCTTGAGTAGCAGCGACTGCCTCTCCTCGCTGCCTGGTGCCGGCATCCTGGTTCGGCCGGAGCTGGGAGCTGGAGGATCTGGCTGTCTGAGGTTTGCTGCTACCTGCTGCTTCTGCTGGACTGAGTTGACTGGTAAGGGTGATCCTGTGGTGGTCCTGCACTGGTTTTAAATTGTGTTATGTGGTGTGTTTTTATATTGCTGGGAAGTGTCTAGGTTAAGGTGTTTAGATTAAGTGATTGCTGAGGAATGCGGTATCCTCTCAGTGCTGGGAAGTGTTTTTAAGTGTCTAGATAGTAGATAAGTGAGGGTGGAAGGTCTGTGGTGTCCCCGCTGTGCAGATTCCTATTCCCTCACCCTGAAATGGCGCCTACTAAGGAGGAGTTGGGAAGGTTGAAGCTGACAGAGCTGCAACGGGAGTTAGAGACCCGTGGGCTAGAGGTAACCGGTAAGAAGCAGGATTTAGTGGATAGGTTGTGGTCAGCCCTCGAGACGGAGATGGACCAGTCAAACCCGGCAGATAATAAGGTGAGTCCCCGAGAAGCTACTGGAGGGCCATCAACAGATGTATCGATTATTTTGGCGAAACTTAAGATCCTCAAGGAGGAACAGGCCGTAGAGCAGGAGCGGATGGCGGTGAGGGCACGTGAATCGCTTTTGCAGGCCAGGTCGGAGCAACTTAAACTTGAACGCGAGTTGGTAGAGGCAGGGCACCTAGTGGAGCCTGAGTTGGCCCAGGTGCAGGTTCCGATCGAGCAGCCGGTGGGTAAGCCGTCACTGGGGGAGGCCCTCAGTGCCCAGGTCAAGCGGTCCCTGTTGCCCCCCGCAGAGCTCCGCCCGTTCAGCGGCGAAATAAGAGACTATCGTTTATTTACTAGATCGTTCCAGGCCCGTATAGAAACAAAGACTGAGGACCCAGATGAGCTTCTTTTTTATCTCGATCAATATACGAAGGGAAAGCCCAACCAGCTCGTGCGAGGGTGTCTCCACCTGGGGGAGGCTGGTTTTGCAGAGGCAAAGCGGCTCCTGGAGGTTCGCTACGGCAACAGTGTGGGGCTGGTCGACTCCTATGTCGAACAGGTGAGAGGCTGGCCTAAGGTGGCCGCTGGCGATGTTGAGAGTCTGGACCAGCTCCTTCTGTTCCTGACCGAGATCATGAACGCGATGGAGAGTGTGGAACTGAGTGAATTTGACCATCCAACGAACTTGCGCCTTGTCATGTCGAAGCTGCCCTTGTACCTCCAGGATCGGTGGATGAGAGAGGCAGATAGACTCCTTCAGGAGGGCTCGACCGTGCGCCTGTCGAACCTGGTCGGGTTTCTGTCCGCTGAGGTCCGTGTAAAGCGGAATCCTCTGTTCGGTCCTCGTAGTGCCGAACCCGCGCGCCGTGAGGCTGTGTCCAGGTCCTCTCCCGGGTTTAAGGTGAGCGCAGCTCGGGTCACACGACCGGGCGCGGGGTCAGGGCTGTGTCCTTTTTGTGACGGTCGCCATGAGCTGGACAGGTGCCAGCGAATGTTTGAGAGGCCCTGGCCTGAGAGGCGTCGGGCGGTGTTACGAGCGGGGCTTTGTTTCGGGTGCCTCAGGGAGGGTCACCGTGCCCGCTCTTGCAGGAGTCAGCTGACTTGCCGCTCTTGCGGTGGGCGTCACCCGTCTGTGATGCACCGGGACCCCGACTGTGACGCTCGTGGTGTTCCAGCTGCCCCTCCGGTTTCCGCCCAGCCGCCAGTGGCGCGGCGTGGTGCCGGCGGCCGGGAGTGGCGGCCCGAGGCAGCGGTGGTGCCGCCGCGCGGAGATGGTGTGGCGCCCCCTCGTGGTGGATTTGTGGCGCCACCTCCCGGCGGTGAGGGGTCGGGTTCCCACAGCGGAGCCGTGATCAGTGCGAGCCTTGGACTCCAAGGTGTCGATCGGACGGCGCTGCCGGTCGTGGCTGTGCGCCTCCGTGGTCCAGACGGCAAAGTGGTCGTCACTAACGGATTTTTGGACCAGGGCTCCTCGGGATCTTTCCTAACTGACGGACTTGTTTCCTTGTTGGGACTCCAGACCGAGGCGACGAGTGTTGTGCTCGAGACGGTGGGGAGCGGGAAGAGGCGGATTCAGACGTGCCTCGCGTCGGGCGTGCAGGTGGCCGATGCGAGAGGGGGAGCTTTCCATGCTCTGCCGCCTCTGATGACCGTTCCGTCTATGCCGGTGACGCAGGAGGACAGGTGTCCGAGGAGTGAGCTGAGGGCAGCCGCTCATCTCGCCGATGTCGCGCTGACAGAGGTGGACACGCCTGTGGGGATCCTGATTGGGTCGAACTGTGCCGAACTGCTTCTTGCCAGGGAGGTCCGGGCTCCGCCTGAGGGCCAGGCGGGGTTGTGTGCCATCCGTACCGTGTTGGGGTGGTATGTGTTCGGACGTGTCCCTGGGACAGCAGTCTCGAGGGGCAGGCTGACTGTCAACTTCCTGAGGGTCGAGAGGGCGACCGATTCTGATGATGGGGTTACCCAGAGTGTCCGTGATCACTGCTCGGAGGGCTGTCAGTTTCGAGCCATGTACGAGCGTGACTTTGGTGACCTGTCTGATGACCGTGAGTGTTTTTCCCTTGAGGTAAGCGAGTGGTCATACGTGCCGACGGACGCAAACCCAGCGGATGTGGGTTCTCGGGGCTGTGCACCGACCGACTTTGGACCCTGGTTGAGTGGGCCCGAGTTTCTCGCGGGGGACGTCGACTGCTGGCCGGTGGAGCCTGCTGTTCCGTCCGCCCTGCCGGCGAGTGAGGTGAAGTCTGTGCCGGTCGCCCTGACAGCGGTCGGAGCTGATTCGGCTCAGCCGTGTGACGTGCTGATTCAGCATTTTTCTTCCTATTTTAGACTTAAGCGAGCGGTGGCTTGGTACCGTCGGTTCATCGATGTTCTTCGGAGCGGTGAGTTCCGTAGATGGTGCTTGGCGAGACGGCGAGGGCTGCGGCGCCGGGAAGTGTCCGTCCGGTCTTCCCTGACTGTGTCAGACCTACGCGGCGCCGAGCTGGCGATCTTGCGCCGAGTCCAGCGAGATCTGCCAGAGTACCCGAGTGGTGCGTGTGACGATGGTCCAATCAGCGTCAGGCGGAACAGTCCGCTGGCGAAGCTACGCCCTATACTGAGTGATGGTCTGTTGTTGGTGGGCGGTAGGCTAGAGCGGTCTGACTGTATCTCCGTGAGTGCCAAGCACCCGGTGATCCTGCCCAGGCGGCATCATGTGACTAGGTTAGTGATAAGGGAGGCTCACGCTGAGGTGGGTCACGAGGGCAGACTCCATACCTTCTGGAGGCTGCGTGAGAGGTTTTGGGTTCTGGGTGCCGGACCGGAGGTCCGGAGGCTGATCCGAAACTGTGTCGTGTGTCGGAAAGTCAATGCCCGTCCTCAGCGGCAGCTGATGGCAGACCTGCCGGAGGAGCGCGTGTCCGGTGACACGCCAGCGTTCTCTTCCGTCTTGTTAGATGTATTTGGTCCGATTTTAGTTAAGGCTGGACGGGGGGAGAAGAAAAGGTACGGTCTGATGTGTATCTGTGTTGTCACGCGCGGTGTTCATATAGAGGTTTTAGATTCTCTCCGCACCGATTCCCTCATCAACGCCGTCCGACGTATCAGTGCCCGCCGGGGACAGATCCGTCAGGTGCGGAGTGATATGGGTACCAACATGACTGGCGCTGATCGAGAGCTCCGAGAAGCGCTGAGGGACGTAAGCAGCCGTGATCTCCAGCGTGCTGCTCTTCAGAGGGGTATCGACTGGAGGTTCAACCCTCCAACTGCCTCTCACTTTTCCGGTGGAGTGGAGAGGCAAATCAGGACGTTCCGAAAGATTTGGAGGTCCATGCCGACGCAGCAGCGGGTAGACGATGAGTCGTTGCAGACCCTCTTCTGTGAGATAGAGTCCATTATGAATGACCGCCCTCTGACTTACGTGTCTACCGTTGATGGTGATGTGGAACCCCTGACTCCGGGACACTTGCTGTTCCTGAGGGGCCGTCCTGGGCCGATTCCAGGCGAGTTTCGAGAGGCCGACTCGTTCTCCCGACGCCGTTGGCGTCATGTCCAGTACTTGACGCAGCAATTTTGGACTCGCTGGAGGAGCGAGTACCTGCTCTCACTGCAGTCTCGGCAGAGGTGGACGCAGGAGTCTCGCAACCTGGAGCCTGGGGATGTAGTCTTGCTAGTAGACGAGAATGTGCAGCGAGGCCAGTGGCAGATGGGGAAGGTACAGGAGGCTCTTCCCAGCCGAGATGGCAAGGTGAGAAAGGCTCTCGTAAAGACTAGCACCTCTGTGTATCTGCGCCCAATACACAAGATGGTAGTGGTGAGGTCCGACTCCGATCTAGAGTAAGTTAGAAGTAAGGTGCCGTCTAGAAATAGGCTGCCGTCAGCCACAGGGCTGATCAGGCTCGGTAAGGTAGGATAGGTAGAGTGTGAGCGGGACGCTCATCGGTTCAGTGTTGTGTGGTGGTAGATATATATATATATATATTTTTTTTTCGTGGACGGATCTTCAGGTTTGTAGAGGTTGTCAGTTTGACGGGCGCTCCTGTGCTTCGAATGCCTCAGTCATTCGAAGGGGGGAGTGTAGAAGGCGCCCGTCCTATCCTATCCTTTCCTGCAGCTTGTCCTTCTTCCGACCCGTTTCACATATCCTTCGTGCTCGTTTCCCGATAAAACCGGCGGCTCTAGGAGCCGAAGTGCGCGTTGGAGCGGCGGGCCGCTGAACGCTTGTGCGTAGGGATATAGTGCGCGTGTTTTCATTAATTAGCTGGCGTTGTTAATTAATTGCTTTTTAAATATCATTGGAATATTTGTACTATCTCGTAGGGCACCGATTGTGCTGGTTGTAAGCGGATATTGTGTTTTCCGGAATTTCGAATGCCGCGCTGGCAGTCACGTGACCGGTTCTGATCTCGAGTCCGACTGCGCGGAAGGCGGTCTTTTTGTTCCCCGCCATGATTGGAGGCGGATGTGTTGCGGGTGCTCCGGATTTTGGTACCGGTGAGTGAGGTTCTAGAGGTTTGTAACTGCTGAATCTAATATTGTAACTTCTCAATTGAATTTATGTGATGAATATTCGTTTGTTGTATAACTTTAATGTGAAAACCGATTTATATGAGCTGATATGTTCGATTCTCCGGGACAGTGGCTCGGTTGCCCCCGATTCGGGGAGGACAAGCTGTGGAGCTTGCTTTGTGGAGGCTGCCCTGGTGGCCTCGTGAGTTCGGTCGCCGTGGTCGTTTGGCAGCGCGCCAGAGACGGGATAAGCCGGTATGTTATCACTAACAATGCTCGTTGTCTATCTTTGCCTTGAATTTCAATACCTCAACGTCTGCTGTGTATTGCTTGATTTCTTTACTTGCTTGTAGAATGTTAAACAGAGTTCTTGGACCCCGTGTTGTGTTGTGACCCATCGTTGCATCGTGCCAACTGGTATTTGACTCGAGCTCGTATTGTGTGAATGTGTTTGCAGTAACAATCGAATGATCGAAGACGGGATCCAGAGCGATCCAATACAGATCTGTCCACGGCCAAGTCTCTGAGGTGGCCAGGTGACCGAGGGGTGGCAGGGAGCAGATGCGGGCGATGGTGGCGCGAGCAGTGGCCGGGGGCCATCTGCGTCTACATAACCTATCATTTTTTATCATTGTATGCAGTCATATCAGCTATGATCAGACACCGGAACGAGCTAATAAAGGCACGGAAGATCGGAGATGCAGCCCAGATCAGTCTTCATTAGGCCGTCAGGCTGGTGCCGCCGCGGGAAGGGAGGGGAGCGACGGGGGGGGGGGGCGTGGCCTCTGTGACGTCACCGTGACGTCACGGTCGGGGTGAGAGTCAGCCAAAGTGGCAGCAATGGCTGCTGGTGCTATCTGGAGCGCGCAGTCTGTCGCTCTGACATCGATTCCTTCTTATACTCGAGAGACATTTGTAGCACTTTGAAAGCGTCAGTGAATCTGATGAAATTAACGTCTTGCTTATGTTCACAGCTGAAGATTGATGAGGAAGGTCATAACATAACCGTTATATAAGTCTGGTCCAATAAAAGAGGCTTAACCCTCGCCCATGTAGGGGGGGGGTTGGTGCAACCCCCCCTGAGGTTTTTCGGAAATAGTGCAAAAACGGCGGCGCACAGCGCCGCCAAATTTCGGTAACCTTATGGGGCAAACCTTGCGCATCTTTTGATAAAAAAATTTGACCGGGTCATGTCAGGTCACGGAGTTATGACGTCACAAAGGGAACAGCCTCCGGCCGGATTTTCACAAACTGAGTGCCAACGCCCGAGGTTTCCTGCCGGTGGTACGGACATCGGTTGATGGATCGTGATGAAACTTCCCAAGCATGTTGGGGCAAGTATTGGCTATCATATGGTATAAGAAACTTGACCGGGTCAGGTCAGGTCACGGAGCTATGACGTCACAAGAGGAACAGCGTCCGGTACTATTTTTGAAAAGCGCCCGAACCACTATTTTGCTAATTCTTGTCACCTCAATGGGAATATGCAGCAATATTAGCTTCTATAGGGAGCAAATGGACCTTCCAAATTCAAAAATACAATCAGATTTCAAAAATTTAAATTTTGATTTTTCGAATTTCTGCCGCCGACTGTGACCTTGCCGACTTCCGGCGCTCCCAACGCGCCATTTTTAGAGCTAGGGAAACGAAATACATACCAAACGATGGAGAATTGATCAAGGAACACGATAGTGAAGGTTTCAAGTCGATATCTCCCACCGTTTTGCCGCAATCGCCGCGGAAAGTTGAAAAAAAGTCTATTTTTCCGAAAATTTGACCTTTGACCGGTCAAAAGTAGGTCAAATGTCGACCTAGGACCAAAAAATATACCACCAATCGCGAGATCTCGTTGAGAGCAATCCGTTGGTTTTTTTCCGCTAAGCTCTACGACGCTCCGTTTTCAAACGCCAAGGGGGGGGGGGTCGCACCAACCCCCCCCCCCTGCATGGGCGAAGGTGGCAGATCGCCGTTTACGGGCGAGGGTTAAAGCTGCGCACAGTAGAAGTTTATTTTCCACCGAAAAAAAAGACATCAGACGCTGATATTTATAGTGACTTTTCACCTCGAATTATATCCCATGGCGTTCGTTCCAATGTTGTATACCAGCATTTTAGAAGGAAACTTAGATCGCATAGAGTTGTCTCAATCTTTTGCGCATGTTCAAGGAAAGCGTTTATCAAGACACTTTATACTAAATTTAGTCTAACTGCAAAGCAAACTTAGGGCATTCACGATAATCCAGGCATAGATGAAAGCTGATCCATATGCGGTAAGTCATTTCAAGATTTCGACACACGACTAGCTAGGAGTTCGCTCCTTCAGTCGCTGGTAAAAACACTCCAGTTCCCTCGCGGGGGAGTCAAATCCTTCATCAGGCCAAATGGCTCATAACCAGGCTTCAGTAACGGCACTCCGCCGACGATCTCGGTGCTTAAAGATCGCCGTCTTGGCTGAGGATCTTTGATGTGGTAACTCGATAGGGCTGGTATGAGATAGTAAGGCATCCCAGCCTGAACCAGAGAGGCCATTTCAAAGTTTCATGTGCTAAAAAGGAGATCATGTGAAGCAGAAGCACCCACTTCGAGTTCGATGAATGAGGTTAGTGAAGCCGCGAGGAAGACAAATATGATATTGAAGTGCTGCTTAAGCTAGTAAAGGTTAGATAAAAATTGCATTCACTTTAAGTTAGCATAAAATTGCGTGGAAGTACGCATCAGTGGAATTGATTTATTTCATTGTCATATAATGTATTCAAAACAAATGTGACCACAAAAAAATCATCAATTAGGCTTCTAAGATAGCACAAAGGCTAAAAACACCAGGACAACGAAACCCACAGCTCAATCTCCAATATAAATGATAAAAATACCCATTTATCTTACGGTTGCATTACGTTGCATGTTTTAAAGATCAACTATATACGATGGCCACGTCCAGGTTCCCACGCCCACCTGAGATTTAAATCATGCTAGCCCCAGCGCAGAGCACTAGTCCCTCATTAATTAGTCGTCCATTTTACTTGCAGCCTATCATTTAATCTGATACCTGCTCTACTATGCCAGCTCCAGTGGCCGTTGCACATAAAAGGATTACGGACTAGATAACATCAAGATTGCAGATCGGTTTTCGGTAGTCTGTTCTCGGAGCAGAAGAAACTGATCAATAGTTGCAGCTAAAATCACTATGCACCGACAAATATGGGTATTGGCTAGGTAAATATGTAAAATCATTAGGTAACTGTAGCGGCTAAACTATTTGTGTTAGACTTTAAAACCTGGTAATGAAGCAGTATATGTACAATGTGCACTTGCAGTCCCATCTGGAAATGAAAATTCAACGCAGCGATATGGGAGACACCATCCCAATTGGCTCCAGACTGGATGGCATAGTGGGGGTGCAATGTAGCCCTACCCGATTGAGTTTAGGGTTGAAACAAAGCATCCCCTGAGAATGAATATCTAATCAATGTTCGAGCGAATTCCTGCATTTCACTTTCCGAAATGGCCAGCTCTATCACATGATGCGGCATGCAAAGGTTACTGAGATGCTTCTATGCAGATTAGCTCATTAGAGAGTGGAAATTATAGCACCCGGAAACATGAATTCCCATATTTGTGATCCTTGACAGCTCCAAAAGGCCCATTATTCACTATTAGTTTGTAAATAGCTTCGAACCAGATAAGTCAATGTTGTAGAAAATGTCCGTTTTGATAAACGCTTGCAAAAAACTTCCGTTCGTCATATACTGATACAATATGGACGACGATGGCCTAAATTCCGGTCCAAAACTGGGACCTTGTTACGTGCCAGTTAAGGTAGCCATACCAAAGCTGTGTGCACTACAATTCACAATAGAAAACATTGCCGTCGTCGTATTACAAGCCGAAAGTACGACCCATGTGAGCTAAGGTAAAATACAGTTACAAATTCACACCTGGAAGCGTTGCCATTCGCACTAGCACGCTCATTTTCAGGTGACACTCAAATGCAGTATACGTAAGTGGCTAGAAGGGTCAGTGTCAGTGGCGGTGGAACACCTTCAAATTAGGGGGGGGGGGCACTGCCGACTTTGGGTCCCATTCTTTCCATGCAACGCCCATAGGGCTAATGTTAAAATGTCAAAATCAAAGGGGGTACGGTGCCCCGGTGCCCTCCCCTCCCCCCTTTCGCCGCCAATGGGAGGGGCAGATGGTTTATAGCACAAATCAATGATCGACCCAGTATGATCACACAAAGTGATTGTCAAGCGTAGTACGCAAGGTGTAACGACTTCAGTGATTGATAGGGTAGGGGTCATAGACCACAAGCGCCATCGAGTTATGATTTGAGGAATGGTGCAGTAATATCGTTTTACAAATGCTCCATTGACTTGCACCGTGCAGCTTCTTCAATTTTATTGTGAGTAGAAAAGTGCATGCTATATGCGTAAATGGTGCATGTTGCTAGTTCTTGTCACTTGATATTTCTTGAAATATGTTTATAATTGCACTAAGTGAACTCTTAGTATTTAGGTCTGTCATATTGCATTGTTTAGCAATGTGAGCAATTAAGTTTTGGAAAGGAAAAAATCAACAGTACCTTAGTGCTGTAGATTACTTTAGATGCTGAAGCCGATCAATAGTTGCAGTCAGAAAGAACACCCACTTTCCGCCAAGTCGTACTCACCTGAAAACAGAGAAACGAATGCGTCACAAAGTATAGTAGCGTAGCATGGGCGCATGCGAGTAATGAACATGGCCTGAGAATCATAACCTGTTAGTGAAATTACAAATGCCATAGTGGGTTAGCAACAACGTCAAATGCAGCCAATAGCTTCTTTGCAGTTCTAACCCACTCATAGAGGACATTTGAACTTGAATCGGAGTCAGTGTTATTTATCATTGAAATTGCTGTCGGAACTTACACGAGTTTGCTATAACCATTGCCCTTTCAAGCCGTATACGACGTAATAAATAAGACCTGACTGAACGTTGAAGAAGTTACAACAATCACTTTTCCCACACCCTGTTATGTCAATATTGTCAATGTCCTAATCATTTTCCACCAGGATATCTCACCTCCCCCTGCCCCCCCCCCCACACACACACACACGCTCATATCATATACACCTGGCGTCGGTAAGTTCAAAGCCGGTAGCCGTCGGTTCTAGGTACAGACCCCACCCCCACCCCACCCCACCCGCCACAGCACCCAAACCGCAGGGGCCGGCCGAGTTGGCCACACTTCAACAGCCGCGCTGCGTTAATCCCGCACACAGAGAGCGCGGCGCCGAGGAGTATTTTCGGCACCCCAAGTATTCCGCGAAACATACTGCCCCGGCCGCCGCTCTTTGGAGCACTACTGCCAGAGCCCACCAGACGAAACTAATGTGTGATGGGGTGTTACTGAGAAAAAGGAAATGCCAAACTCTTGGACCGTAACGTCAACTGGCAAGATACCCGAAAACACTTATATTGCAAGAGAGAACAGATGTTCGAAATTGGTGCTAATTGCTCAATGTTCACCGATCAAGTGTCTTGATGGAAAACACATATAGTTATGTGCTATTGAGGCAATGCATTAGCGAAGAGGAGTTTTCTCTATAGAGCGACTGCAGCGTGGAACCAGCGTATTTCTTCGTAACATTTCAAATCGTTGTTTTTATCCCGCTGCACTGGAGTACCTTTATTTGTCGCTTTTATTACTGCTTTTATCACATGTATCAAGTGTTTTACTGGTGTGTCTTTATTCATTTATGTGTATGACATGTATGACGTGGCCATGATCTACGCAGTGGGGGTGCCGAATAAATATCTGTATCTGTATCTGTATCTGTATCTGCATAATTTCATTCAATGCAATCGCTGAAGATACTACGATACACTCGCACCCAGTGTCCAGAAATGTGCAATGAAGACTCGTATCGCTATGCAATGCCTAACGGTAGGGGAGACGCGGTGGCGCGGGCACCGAGCGCCTGTAGATAGACTGTGCCGCAAGACACCGGGACCCAGCGGCACAGTCTACCCTGCCCGTGGGCTTCGCCGCCGGGAGTAAGCGCGTGGATCTGCAACTGTTGTTGAGCTCAGATGCCTGAGATGTACCCGATCGATACATTTCCTGGAATGGAATATTTCAATAAATAAATATCACTGATAAGAGAAAGTTGAGAAAAAAAATCGCCTGTGGCCTAGATAACGAGGGATATTGGCTGCACTAGATTTACTAACCCATCTTCGCTATCAGTGCTGTCATGCAGCTGTCGTTCTTTGCATAAAAACAGCATCAACATGGCAATGACTAGCAGTATCTCATTTTAGATCATCATTAAAATGCCACACCCTGATATACTAACCGGTCAAAGGGCGCTGTCCTAGTTATATTATTTTAGACACAGATGTCAGCACATGGTGCACCCCGCTTCGCATTGACATTCCAGCCGGTCATTCATCAACCGTTCACCACCCCTCCCTCCTCCCTTCCACTGCAAATGTGCAGAGGGAGGAGAGGTGCTCAGTACAGATTTATCAAGGTGTTGGTTTAACCATCTGGTGCGATTGGCCATCTACTTTCCTGATATATGACTGCATATTACAACACAAGTGTCTCGAAACCGCAAAATATGTACAGAGCGCATTGGCAACACATGCAACATGCCACAGTGCTTCTCATGCCATTGTAATTTAGTATCCTTGTGGATCAAAGGCGTAAGAAATTGTCGGTTGGTAGCTCGGGTTAAGTTGCACCTTTTGCAATAACAGGCATGCATGGTGCAAGTCTCGATAAGCAATTGATCTCGAAAGGAAAGATGTGATGTGCAATGCTCGACTAAAATGCAATATTTCACTGAAATCTATTTTTCCGATCAAAATTAATTGAAGCTATACCTTGACTGGTGACCCCCAAAGAACCTAATTTCAGCTTTCAGCTTCACCAACAAGTATGATTAAAGAGCATCTACGTCTGACGGTGTTGTGTTGCAGATCATGCTATTACCTGGGAAGGAATAACTCAACTGTTATGCCTATAAAGCAAAACAAAATGCATGACTCAAATCGCGACGCCAGGGCCCGGTATAGAGTTGACCGCGAATCCAGTATCGGGCTGCGGTCTGGAACCAGGCCGCATCCGTCATGCACATAGCAGCCTTCATGTATGTTTACACACTTCCTGGAACTACCAGTAGCCCGCCGGTGGAGGTTCACTGAACCGCCATGGAACGGGCACTCGTGACTCACGGCTCAATCGTGAGCTGGTTACCCCCCCCCCCCCAGCCACCCCCTCCTGGTATGCTGGCGGCACGCCACGGAGGAAACTTGTCGGATTGGCGGGTAGAACGTGTTGTGATAGTCAATGACATAACGGGCTGGAGCGTGACTGACAGAAATGTCAGGATGCATGACCAGCAGTAGACTTGAATTGGACCCGTTGTAGATAAAAGCCCATCAGTATTACCAGTGACTGGGCAGCATAATGCATACGCCGTGGTTGATTGACGATGCTTTTTGTATTTCATGGATCTCAATATTTCTTCTCCATCTTCACGCTTTTCAGCAAATCACCGTATGTATGCACACTTATTGCACAGTGTAGTTATGTACAGTGTACACCTATGTGAATGAAAGCCGTCTCTCTGTCGATACATCCTACCGGACGCCACGCTCTCATGGCATCCGACCCAGAACCGTCCGCGCCGGCACCATCCATGAGTAACGACCCCTGAGCAGCGCGACCGCCGCCCGTGGGAGGGAGCCGCAGGTCATGGCCAGTTAGATTCACCCGATAGCCGACCTAATGACTGCGGCCAACCGATCACATCATCCACAGAGCGGGTTCCATCTATTCTACCGGCCTCTGCCGCATAGTTCGCGCCGCCGCGGCGCCGGGCGCCAGCCAGCTCCCGACTAAATCTGCCTAATGAGGCCATATGGAATCTCTATCAGTGGAGTGGAACATGCGCCCGACTGCGATTTCGGTCATGAAAGAAAGAATGGCGCCGTTTGGAGATGGTTGAGGACGTCGTTTGCTGAGGAATGTCTCCTACTGTCGGGTGATGACAGGATTGAGACAGGCGACCCCAGGGAGTCCCGACAGGTGAATTGAGGGGACGGCGATGATGTCGTGGAGAGGCTGACATCGACTCAAAGAACAAAGGAGGTCAGATGGAACGCGGAACGGCTGAGCGGTGCCGGGAGATGGGGTGGAAAAAGGAGGTCGCAGCAAACAAAGGACGCTGTACACGAGAGAAGCGCACAAAGCGAGACAAGAAAACTGAGCATAGAGTGAAAAAGAAACAGAATCGAGCTGAGGACGCCATTCCGCTGGGAGAAGGCTAAGGAATCAGAGGATATACGAGTGACTGCCTAATTTGTTTCCGCAAATAACATTGAACATTGGTCATACGGGGTCAGGTCGACAAGTTTTTCATCTATATCACATCCTGCAGTCTCTGCAACAGCTTATCAGTTTAAATTAAGGTTTGTGCTTCAAGCTACAGTTCGGGATGACTAATGCAAACAAAAAACATATCTAACATGCGTTTTTTATCCACTGGCTAAGGGTAAGCAAACGACCTACCAAAAAACGTTGACACAATCAATGATCCACATTGCATTACACATTTGCTCACCCTACTCGAATAAAAAGTATACAGTCTGCCTGTTGGTAGTGGATTCTACCAAGCAAGACAGATCATTGAGAAGAAACATTTAGCCTTGAGCTACACATGATATAGGCAAAAAGATAGGTCATTGAGATAAGAAGTACGCTGTGGAGTCGTTTGTGGGTGTTGCTAATATTTGGAAAGTGGGTGTGGAGTCGCTAATATTTGGAATGGCACTGTGTTCCGACTGGTATCACTTTACAACCACGCCGACAGTCATGTCTGCCGTCAACTCTTCATGCTCCTTCCATCAAAGGTAATTCACGCATCACTGAACCAATGACGTCACTATGTCACACCAGTGACGTCACAAAGGGACGGCTTCCTTCTCTTGGCGGAATAGTGGCGCTTTGATGACGGGAGACTCGGCACGGATGGGGCTCATCAGAATGCGGCCCGGCCTCTCGGGAGGGGGAGGGGGTGAGGGGGGACACGTGACTGTGCCGGAATATTGACGGATGGGTGCGGAAAATTGACGGCGTGTCTGAGGCGCTATGGCTGAGCTGTTAGGTCGGAGCTGTGATATCCCACAACGAATGATTCTTTCAGACATAAGCATTATATGGTGTTATTAAGCATCCGACCAATGGGATATAAATGATACAGGCTATATTGTGAATTGTTAAGTGATTTAATATTTGTGATATTAATATTTGTGATATTGTATCTACGTGCTTCAATGGCTGAATGGTACAATATCGTTTCGAAATTAGGTACTGGTTCGAAGAGGCTGTCATATGACAGCAATAAATTAATAGGTCTACCTACGCTGTTACTGTACCTACTAAGCCTGCAACCTCTGATCATGATGCTCCTAACTATAATGGCGATACCACAGATATATGTGTAAGAGCTCGCTTACTCTTCCGTAGCGACGTGTAAATAAAAACACTCGTTATCTTGGTATTTTCCGTCGTATTCACACGATCTCCGGCCGGCCACACAACAAAACCCAATAACCTCAGCAACGCCACGGGGGAACGCCCAAAAACGCCGACCTTCTCGATCATTCCTCGCCAGCGTGTACACAAATCAAGGTTAGCTCTTTGACTCGGCTCAAATCACACGTCTTTTACTCGGTACCCGTCACGGCCCACGAGCGCTTTCTTCTTCTAATAGGCGGGTCCCTTACATATGCTTAATTGCTTAGCAATAAAACGGTTGATACATGTCTCGAGGTTCCGCAACCCTTTTGCAGCACGAAATCGAGCCGCATCCTCTCTGCAAAATCAATCGCATGGGAGCCTTTCTCATGACTTCAAGCATTTTCTCAGAAACAAATAATCTAACGATCGAACATGCATGTAGATATAAAGCCCAACTACGTCGTATACCCAGCTGTTTTACACACGAATAAAACACCTTGTAATTTGATCGTCCCTTTCCTATGAATACTAAAACCTCGCCGGCCACCCCGCACCGATTCCGCAGCTCTACTGGTTCGTACGGCGCACAAACTGGCCGCTCTACTATCCTATTACACGCTGTCGTCTGCTGTCCTGCGCGTCTAATGCGGCGGTCGGTGTAGTGCGACCCTTATTAGTGCCGGCGTGAATGCCTAATACCGGTCATTGATCGGCAAATGGACGCCCGATGGAGCCCACTATCACTGTGGAACAATGCAGTCTCACGCAACAGGCAATAGTCCAAAGTGGTCAGACCCGTCCGATAGACATTTGGCGAAATAAAAATGATATTTATATGGCAAGTTGGATGCGGCTTTTTCAATATGGGTAATGAGCTCATGGCAAATGGTCAAGGTAGAAAAGTGCACGCATAGGGTTGGACATTATTGGCGTCGAACTAATGGTGTACTTAGCAGCTACAATCAGCTTAGCATAAATCGGCGACTGCAACACTAGATGTAAATCTTCGCAATAAATAGCAGAAGTTTGGACACCGGTTGACCCATAAACATTGATATAGGCAGTCGTTAGTTTTCCCATGCCCTGCTGTGCTTCTGATATATCCGACAAGGCATCGGCAACGACCTCTCGAGATCAAATCTCTGAAAAGACTTGTCAGGCGGTAATGGACTTCGAGATCGGGAGTTTGTGACAATGCCTGTAGGTAAATCTGGCCTTGCTTCACCCGCCGATAAACAATCACTTCTCTAGTCACTCCAGAGGCCTGTTTCACTAACAAATAAAACTTGTATTTACAAAGAAAAAGCTTGAGTTTACAAGAAATAATTACCAACATTTGAGATTTGGATTTCACGAAACCTTTCAACATGAATTTTGAGTTTAAAATTTGCAAACTTTTTTACAAGAAAAAGTTTGCCAGAAAACATGGGAATCGCAAACTTTCTGTTTCACGAAGACCAGAAACTTGAAAGAAAACATCGTAATTAAAAACCTGAAATTCCAGTGGTCCTGACGTTCGGAATTTTGATACTTTTTGTGCAATAATGCATAACAGTCATATATTTAGAACAACTATGCTTTGTTGAGTCGTTTCATGCTCAATTTTTACTTAGCACACACCCTAAGAAGCAAAATAATCGGTATTAAAATATCGTCATGTTTTGTCATTCGCGCGCCATAATGGCATTCAACAGTCTTCTGCTGTCAAATATTTTGCGTGTTATTTTCTTTCAATAATAGGACAATATACGAATACTGCATGGGGGAGCGGGCAATAGCAAAAAATATTGCCCGATGTGACGTCACTGTCGCCCGAGGGTGAAGACCGAAACAAGTGCTATTGCCCGAGGCGAAGCCGAGGGCAATAGCACTTGTGGAGGTCTTCACCCGAGGGCGACAGTAACGTTACAGAGGGCAATATTTTTGCTATTGCCCGCTCCCCCATGCAGTATTCGTTTTATTACATGGCCAACTCTCGGAATCTTTACTTAGTACCTACTCATTCATCCCGTAATAAAAAATATCCAAACACAAATATCATGGTACAATTGAATGTATTGGATATACAATCATAGCCACGTCACATGTCTACGGCACACACTTAGTTGTTTTCTGTTTTCTGTTTCTGTTTTCTGTTTCACGCCGTACTTGAGAGTGTGGACTCTTCGATTTGTAGCGTTCGCCGTCCTTGCGTTTTACAGTAATGAAGAACTCCTTCACAGCGTTGTCCAGGACATTGTTGCTGTGCATGCAGCTTTCAACAGATATGCCTTTTACTTGCAAGAACTCAATGAAGACGTTTTCTGCTGATTTAATCACCTTTTTAGTGTCCTGAGCACTGCGCGATGAAAATAGCTTATCCAATTCATGCGGCTCCAACAAATTAAATCGGGGCATTTGAACGGACATGTTCAAATGACGGCCCAGTTCTAGATGACTTGACTAGCCAATCACGAAATCAAACTGAACAGTCTGAGAAAACGACGATAAAATTACGACATTTGAATTTTTGTTCAAACACCACTGCGCGAGCAACTTACTATTGACCGTTGACATGGCAACCGCTTCTCACCTTCAGAAAGGTCAGTAACCTGACACTGAAAGGTCAGTAACCTGATGCCGGGCAATAGTAAAAAATATATCATGCCAAATTAACACAGGAGCCATGTAATAATGTGAACTAACATTTATATCTTTTTCCAACAGCATCATTAGTAATAATTTGATTAGGCAGCTTTTGACATGAATACTAGACAATATTTGATACAAAGAAGCAATATCTTTAACATGCTATAGTTCTTGATTAAAAACAATTTTACTGTTTACAAGTTTGTTTGCAAACATTTTCTTATCGGAGGTGCCACCGGCGATGAAGCTTAGTGAAATCGGTTTTTACGTAGTTGGTAAAAATACTTATGAATTGTAAACTACAAACACTTGTAAATACAAGTTTTTAGTGAAACAGGCCACAGATCGAAAACATTTGTCAGCGCTAGCAAATAACCGAATTTTAGGAGCACCGAAAGCGAAACCAGCCGCATTCAATATCCATGTCAAATTGCAAAGCACTCTCCATAGATTACAGACTGTCTCCATAGATTACACGTATGACTGTCTCGATCGATTATAGACCACACACTAAGCCGCTGCGTAAACACAGAGCGACATCAAACGCAAGACGCCGCCGCTGGGAACCGTGCAGCGACCATCGGCGGATGCTCCGATAACAATGATCAATAAAGCACGATCAAGGTCCTAGAATCAAGAACAATCCCATGAACCATTAGTGGAAAGTCAGGAACTGGCTTTGTGTGGGCGGTACAGCACGTGACAGCAAATAGTATAGCAAACGGTTTAACGGAGGGTGGCAGTGGATAGCGGGCGGAGGGCGGTGGCGGTGGCGGTGGTGGCGGCGGTGGAGTTGGCGGCGGCTGCGGAAGACGGCGGCGGCGGACCGCGGACAGCGTCGCTCGGCAGACAGCGGACGGAGGGTGGCCGAGGATGGTTGCATCGATTCGGGTGGCGCCGACAGCCCACTGAATGGCTCACTATCGCCGTGTCGGCCCCATTACCGAATGGCAGCCAGCACCATAGGGACAGATAGATGGATGATGCGCCCTAGGGACCGTCGCGCCACAGCCCGCCACTTCACTGAAGTCCTGCGCTCCCACGCAGCGGGCCGGAGCGCAGCGAGAGCAGCCTTGAAAACTTGGTTTAATACTTGTTTAGTTTGATGTCGGCAACGTAACCGTCCGTCTCTTCTTATGAATCTTGGCATGGTCCGCACAAGGTGCATATCAGTATGACCATGAAACAAGGTCAACACAAATCATAGCTTTCGTCAATAGAACTGATTCGTATTAGGACGTTACGTTTAGGACAGAAGCGTAGACGATTCTACACTTCCTGCGCATGAAAGAGAAGCCTCATATCTTGACTTGGCACCTTTTCGTCTAGATATGATTATAGCTTTAGAATGACAGCCTGTCTAATCCTTTAGAGGCATCCAGGAAATTAGAGAATGGGGAGCTTTAGCAGACACTAATTTTCTCCTTTATGTAGGAGAGCGAAATATGTTGGCTTTGCCGAAGCCGTGAAATTACTGAACTAGCTCGTTTCAGTAATTGATTTTTTGCAAAAATAACAAAGCAAACTAACATTTCCACAGGCTGTCCATTTTCTTCTACATTCTAAGTTCCGAACACTCCTTTGTTCTTTGCTAACATAAGATGATGTAGCAAAATGCTTGCGGTAATCATGAATTAAAATTAGTCTATAGATTAGTTTATAATAGATTAAAATGTCAAAACCACTAATAGGTATGGTACTATTCAAATAAAGCATTCGGACATTTTACACAGGAAAGAGAAGGTCACAACCTCCTGTCTGTAGAACCCTGCGGGCACGATGGATCGTCTCTTCAGCCTCGCTCCAGCACGCAGAGCCCCTGACAGGGGGCCGGCTATTTGCAGGCGCGGTGACGGATGAGCTGGGACGGCACCGGCCCTCAGCCCGTCACTCTGGACCTCTCGTGGCCATCCATTCGTCACCTGTCAGAATCTGACGAATTACGGCTAGAATACGGCGTAACATTGTTTCACGGCATCGTAGTATGCCGGTTCAACACGTTCCATTCGACGGGCGAGATCGCCTCTGCCCGCGGAAATTCATCCACTGTGAGTATTCGAAGAATCAACCGAGTCGCAGCACATTCTAACCATTAGCATTCTCTATGCCAAGCAGTTCCAACGGCTGGAGATTCGTTCGTGCGTAGCTAAATGTTTCGATCGCATCAGGCGGCACCCCGTTCAGGTGCATCCAATCGTGTCTTCCGAGTTCAGAGACGATACGATGAACGCGAGCCGCGTGCGGCTGCGGAGCTCCGAGTCATGGCCCGTCCCGGCGGGAGTGCTCGCCGCACGCAGTGGTGTGTGAAGATACTTTACATGCGGTGTGCACTGGGGTCACGGCGAAGGGCCGTCACGGTTCGTCACAATTCGTCACGATTTGTCACGGTCCGCGCGGCGGGTCCGTGTCGATTTATTACAGTTAGTCACGGCTTGATGCGGTTCTGCGGCGAACCATTATCAGCCATTACCACAAACTATCCATTACTGACACAAAAGTAGGCATGAGTGGCCGGGGAAAGACAGAAAGCTTCGATTCAGCTTTAGCGAATGTTATAATTACTGACAGATATCAGCATGAAGCATCAAAATACGTCCCGCTAATGTCATTTGAATGCTACAAGTCTCTGATCCCCATGAAGCCTCCTTGTACACCTTTCAAATATTATCAAGCGTCATTCCTGACATTATGTTATCGTTATATCCTCTCCCTCCCCCGCCCTCTAACATTTGCCACAACATCTCTACCGCATACCTCAGCCTCTTCAATCTTCTCAAACTTGTGTGGCAGTCATCCAACAGTGCCACAGTCACAGAGCTTCTCTGCGGGCCGCTGACGGGGAGCAGACGCGACCTTCGAACACAACTCGGCTCATCGGGCTGCAGCTGGAGGGCTTCTGTTGGGCCCGGAGCCGGAGCGAGCTGTCGCAGCTCTCTGGACGGACGGCCGCCGGAGACGCTGCGTCAGCTCGGTGATATAGCGGTCAATGTTTGTCAGATCGGACAGGCAGACTGACTCACAGACGGACGACGGACGATGGACTTTCGGAACATTGAACGGAGCAAGAGGCCAATGAACGTGCCAATAAGCCAGCGAACTCCCGAGTTTAACCATCAGACGTATCGGCAGACAAGCGAATAGATTGACAAGCCTACAGAGTATGGACCAACGGAAAACTCGTGAAACAAAGGAAGCCGCACAAATCAAAATAGCCTATTGTGAGTGCCACCGTAGTTCGCCTTCCCATAAAGCCGTGTTACACTGTCCAAAGGTAGCCAAAATCCCATTACCTTACGTAAGACAGTCTCTGAGACCTGTTACGAACAGGTCGTGATCCACGAAGCTCGGTTCGTGATCCACGGAGCTCGGTTCGTGATCCACGGAGCCGAGTTCGTGTTCGGCTGACGATGTCTGACCCGGTTGACCCCGGCCCGGAGTAATTAACTCGTGTCACGCGGCTTCTACGGAAATGGTCGGTCGGCATATCGGCCCGGGGACTGGCAGGTTTCGTGCTAAATGATGAAGAGTGGGTGTTCCGCCGGCTTCAGAGGAATGCCGCACTGCGTTGGGTGGCGGAAATTATGCTTATGAATCAAGTCGATGGAGTGCTGTTGCCTTGTGTCACACACGCACATGAACAGGTGACTCAATTTTAAGAGTTATGGAGCGTGTTCACTGCAGGGTCAAGTTGAGTCAAGCCCTCGAGCAAAGTGTAGAGACAGAAACGTCTTAACTATTTATTGTATATAATAATTTAGACACACTACATCATCTTACATGCCCTAAAACCACTTGTTGTCAACATGAAATGAGATAACTTCAAGATACGAAACCCTATAGTTGGCCAAAATTTACATTGCAAATGGTCCCTGCGTCCCGACGCATATATCTACGCGGCGGCAGCAAAACAGCGCCTGCAGACGCGGCGAAACTCTCGTTTTGAGTCGACCCGCCCCGGTCCTGCCCACAGAACTTGGCACGGGGCGTGTTCCACCATCGACCGGCGGCGGCTGGTCTGACTCCGGCAAACGGGTCTCGCTAAGGGAAGCGGGGCTGGTTGGGTTCGGGAAAACTGGGGTGGTCCGGCTGAGGCGAACGGGACTGGTCAGATTCGGTTGAGCAGTGAGCGCGGCTAGACGGGATGGCCGTAACTCGGGGAGTAAGACGCCTTGAGTAAGACTAGTCCGACCGCCCTATTTGTCCCTTGATTGCTCTATTGAGCGCCGAGCATGGAAGGTGCCACGTCCGACTGCCGCTACAGCACCAGCACTAGCATCGCACATTACGTGGCAGCAGCAACAGTAACAGCAACAGCAGGCCGAAATTGGCCGTCAGAACATAACAATAATTCATTGGCGGAATCCTGGGTAATGGCTATACCAGTTAGGTGCAACAGTGCCATAGACCCATAACCTGCGCCAGAGTATTGTGGGGTACGTCGCGGTGGTCCGATTTCAATATCAGGGTGGCGAGGGGTGTCCCTACGCCAATCCTCTTTATGCAGTCTACAAAGCTACTACAACCTGCCAAATTTATTAGTAGTACCTATAAAGGTATAGCACAACTCTGATGCCACCAAAATGAAAAAGCGCAGCATGGCTGAAGGAGCCAAGGAAATGACAGGCACATCAATTGCTGCCGCCCTCGTAGACAACAATTGCCTGCAGTGCCCACGTGAGGACACGAATGCAATGTGCACTCCACTACGCAATATAGTACACATTGTAAGTACCTACTACAGCCCTGCCTAATACGCATTACTATAAGCTCGCATACGTTGAATTGAGCTGTCCACTGCTGAAGGGAAAGTTCCTCACTTCTTAGCACGGCTAGTGAATAACGTCAGTCAATCGTTCCATAGTAGGCCAAAGAAGTCAGCCGTGGGAACGCACTGCACTGCGGGGCGTCAGCGCAAATGATTTCGGGTAATAGGTGCTCAAGGAACGATGACAAGCCGCTAAAGAATGGTGTGAAACGGAAAACTCAACAGCTTTGCAATGTAAGAACTGTTGCAGTGTTCTTGTGAGAAAAGCCGTCACTGTCACATTGCTAATTGGAATGAAGAACGTCATACATAAGGCCAACGTTAATTTTCACTTTTACAAAGCTGTACCTACGCTACCGCAGCTCTGCAGTTTCAAGGTCTGAACTAATCACGCATAAACCCAGCGCATAGTTATACTAAAACCAACTTAGGGAAGATACCCACGATATATTCCGATACGCCCATCCGGCACGTTGTCCAAATCATCATAACTTCAAGCCCACGAGATGATTCTGTAATTTATTCAGTCGTTTTTCGTGCGGCCGCTGGCCAAGTTCAGGGACGCCTGTCAGCGGGGACCCGTCCATCACACTGTATCGCCCATCGATCGGCCCACTGGAGCGGCACGCACTGATCCATTCCGCAGTCCCGGGGGCGCTCAGGAGGGGTGACACGTGTCCCAAGAGCCAGCTCGTGGGATAATATCTGCGAGCTGGACCTCCGGGGCTTTCATCAGCTCCAGCTCTACAGGCGACGTATGAACGAAAAACGACCGATCTCATATAGTCTCAGATAGCAGTGGCAGAGCTGGAGTGCTTTAGAGAAGGTTGGGTAATCTTTTCTGTATAACAAATGGAAAAATCGTTACCTTGTGCTGCAGCGAAACACTGGCAGAGTTCTACCATTCATTTGCATCTACATTAGCGTCTTTCACCCTGCACTGACCAGTTTTTTTTTTCAAACGATTTGCAGAAGCGTTCTCGGAACTATTGTGCGCGTCCCAATCCGTGTGCGGTCGGTTTTTCTCCCGATTCCGACAGAGACTGATGGCGAGGCTGCTCGTCAGCTCCTGTGGGACTCGTTGGACGGCCTGCGGCCAAGAACCCACAGACTGCGGCCAGGAGATGAGATCCTGCCCCAGCCAATCGGCCAGTCGCCCACTCCCAGCTCTACCAGCATTGTGGAGAAGTCGGCTAGACGCTCACTGCTCATCATCTGCGAGTAACGTATGGTATCGATAGTTCTTTTTTCGCCCACTGATGCCATTCAGCGAAGCTGCATTTGATGTGAGTGAGAAACTGGCAAACAACACATGCACCAGGCGCAACAAATATAACACTGGCAGCCAAACTTTTTCGGATATTCGTTTTGTTATTGAAATTTCCATGCTCCAGCTTCAGCACTCAGCTCAAAATAGATAATTAACTATTCAATAGACATCCATTGTTATCCCATCCATTGTCATTCATCGTTATGCTCGCAGCGATGTGCTTTTCCAACTTCTCTTCAAGCTTATCTCGCAGCGCCAGTCGACACGTTTCTCTACATCCCCGAGCCACCCAAGCTTCTCTCGGTGTCGGGCCGCGCTCCACGGTCGAAGTCCGCCAACTGGCGCAGCTCATCTGTTCGTCTCAGCCCTCGTTCTCCCCACCGGCTCGCAGTTTCGCACCAGCGGCCTACTCGGTCGTAAATCGCCCATTATTGGGCTGGCTGGCCAGCGCTGTCCGCTCGGTGTTATAATGATGGTAGGCCGGGGCCGACCGCACCTCCGCGCCGGGTCAGGCCGCGTGCCTGCGAGACGGACGGCGCGGGCCGCAAATGAGGCCAGTTAGGGCTCGGCGGAGGTGTGAGGTGGGGATGGGGGTGGGTAGAGAGGGGGGGCTGTGGACGTGTTAGCTGGACTCGAGGTGTTGTGGTTAATTGATCCGCTGTGATGGCCGTATTGACGTAATTGGACAATGTTAGGTGGAACCCTGCGCTCGTTTATGGAGACCTTGAGAAAGAAATGAGAAGGTGCGGCGCAGAAGGGAGTGGTTAAATCGCGACCACAAAGAAAGATGTGCGATGCAAAATATTGTATTAGATAAGTGTGCATGAATGCTTAAATATTTCCAGTGATAATGTTCATGGCATTTCTCACATTGAAAAGTCAATTTCGTTCAACATGTGTGTCGCATAAACGTTTGAAAAGCCCAAGGCACAAAGCGAATGGAACTGCATTATATGGAATTCTTTATTTTAAAGTGGTAACAAAGAGGCTGGGATATGAGGTCATTTTTCTCTTTCAGCACCTCCTGCAAAGGATCCAATTTCAAAGTCCATGCCAAGTAAGTGCGCGACTTTAATAGTCGCCGGCCGTCCCCGTCCGTTAGCCAAATGGAGGGTGCCGCAGGAAATGGCAGTAACCCACACCCTCCCACAGTTCAATCTTGGCTGTGTGAGTGTCAAAGGCGCGAGTCAAGAGCAATTTCATCAATAAGACCGAGCCCAATCATTAGGGACATTTCGACTAGTGAGACGACAGCGGAATTGCATCTATCAAAACTACTTTCATTCGTAAAATCACTTAAATATTGTTTATTGATAGGTTTGGTATTAATCCTTAACACCTAAGCAACAAACCCGCACTCTAGATCAGCAAATTACTTATCTTGATCAGTAAATGAATGCAAAACGTTTGCACAATACCAGATCATATTAGTCGTAAAAGCCCTCAAAGTTTATTTCCGAATAACCGTAGACCGTACATATATCCGAAGAGAACAATGTTATGAGCTCGGTTAGTACCCAGCCTGATTTGAGTTGCTTATTATTTTTTTGTTATTTCGTGGCAATCCAACCAAAATGTCATCTCTTTTACCTGATTGGCGCTAAAGGTTATGGTTGCGCCAAGTAGTTGTGGCTATAGGCACTTCCAGTGATCCTATCGCCCAACTCCCCTACCCGGCTTAGGCGACTTGGCCTGCTCCGAACATCGTGCCTTTGGCTGTTCGCCTCTGAAGTGGCGTTCCGCCGCATTGGGAGGGAAACCATGCTGCCGGGGTCGCAAACTTGGACAGCGGAGCTCGCCATCTCTTCAGCATTATGACGATAGTGCCTCGCGACCGCTAACCACCCGGCTTAGGTGGGCTTGACACCGCGAGTGGCAGTTCATGGAGCGAACAAGGGGGCAGCAATTTCCGCCGGCAGCAGCCCGTGTGATGTGCGAATTAATGCCGGCTTGACAAAGCCGCCACCGTAGGCGTGCGATTTCAGGTTAACTAAGTGGCGTGCTGTTGGATGTCCCGGGTAGGGTGATGACATTTGGCGTGTTATAGCGTTAGTTAATTCTGAGGTAACCCGCCATTACCAAGTGTAGCATGATTAGATTATTTATTTCCATAAGCTTGAAATTCTCGCTTGTATTTACAGTGATGTAACAGTTGTATGAATGTGATACCGTTCCAAGAGAAAGACCGCCGAATCATTTCCAGCAGACTCACCCTCCAGTTCCAGCCAAAAACCTGTAGTCTTGAGTTCAGCCTCCACTCATTCCTCATACCCCCAGCCTCAGCCGGACCCTGATTCAAGCCCCAACCCTATCCTGTGCCCCACACTCAGCCCACTAGCCCACACACCTCCGGTGGGCGGCTCTTTACACCTTTCCTCACAGTTCAGCTCATACACCTTTCCTCACAGTTCAGCTCAGCACATTGCAGCCACATTGCAGCCGCGGCTCGGCGCACACACGCTGAGTGGGCAGCGCGCTGCGGCTGCCGCGAGGCTGTTTTCCCCCTCTGACACACACACACTATCTGCGAGTGGTCCGAGTAATGGACCGGGGTCCCGGAGGAGCGCTCCCAGAAAGATGATGGTATCCTCCGGGATATTGAATGGGGATGACGCGTCGAACCGTGAATGGTGACCGCTCCTCGCACCGGGGAAATGGGAGGCGGTGAGACTGGCCGCCAGGGAGATGAGGGGTAGCTCAGAGGTTCAGATAATGTTTGTTGAACTTAGAAATCGTTTACACGCGCTTAGGAACCCTTAAATAATCATCAATTAACATCAACGCGCTTACATTCAGGCGTTAGCAGTTTGCACTCCTATGATGTAATGATTGCATGAACATCTCAAAGCAAAGTTTGAATTTCCAATGGGCGTTGGTCGCCACGTCGCCACCTTCAAAAATTGCACGCAAGCTCTAAGCTGAGGCTTTCTACTATGAATAACTCAAGTCTCATCTAAATTAGTTCACGTGACATGTTTGACACATGACACATGTTTAATATCAAAGCGACGAAATAGGCAGTGCATTCCTGAGCTGAGCTTAGCAATGTATAGGCACTAGGCAGCCTCTCGGCAAGCATGTGTTGTTCGGGATTTTGCCGTTTCTGGAGGCCGGCGACGCCATTAACAAGACATTTTAATTGACGAGCATGTTTCTGTCATCGCGATGGAAGACAGCATTGGTAAATAACCACAAACAGCTGCCACTTTCGATCACATGTCAATCACTTGTTGATAGTTCTTTGAAGCCTTTCGCAGCAGCCGAACATCGTCATTGAAGATTGAGAATTCCTAGCATGATCAACGATCAATCCTTGCTCAGCGTGTGGCCTTGTGTGATCGTGAGTCTTACGAGTATTCGGCGACAAGCTATAATTCTGACTGAGGCCGTCTGGAGTCTCTAGCTGAGTCTGGTTTAGTCAGGTCCGCCAGTCCAGACCTTGTCCGATCTGTTTTAATCTGAGACCTATGATCTGATGTATATTGCAGTATCAATCTCCCTCCGGTCCATGTGCCCGATCTGGTCTGACGTGGTCTGGTCTGGCGTCATTCACATCATTCCGCGGCTGGTCACGAAGCAGACCCCTCTGTCTGGAATTCGGGACAGGGCGTGGCACAGTGACTCCACATGGGTGGGCGGTCTGTGTCGTGAGTAATCGGGGCCTGCGCCGGCACAGTCGACTCTCGTAAACAGTGCACGTAGTGCAGTGGTGAGTGCAGACGGCTGGGACTCGCCGGCTGAGACACGTGGTAAATGCCGGGTGGCTGTGTCTGTCACGTGGAGAAGGTGACAAAATAGACAGATGATTGTCGACATAATATTATGTCACAAATACGATTTTCTCAGGCGATCGATAACATGGTGCGGATGTGACACACGACAGATAGTTTTTGCATGATGCCAAACTGCCATTGATGCGCTCGAACGTAGTCATATGGCTGTCAGATCTGACAGGATTCAGAAACTCAACATAAAACTGAGCTCCAAAACTGATGTAAAGTTCATGTTTGAAAGTTCACACAAAGGGCAGTAGACAACACAGGAGCATATGTATGGAATAGCAATACTATCCCATGAAAATGAGTTTTGCAGTATGGATGTGCTAGTTAGTTAAAATTCGGTCGTAAAGTAAAGTGATCTTCGCTTTCGGTGGTCCGATCTTCGCTTTCGGTAATAGGATTTCTGAAATAAAACTCGTCTTAGAACTTGCAACGGGGGATATTTTTGTTGAGACAAACGTGGATGATTGTACCACTGATAACGATGGCTACCCATTTGACACGGCATGTCAACAACATTAGCCACATTTTCGCTAAATATTCTGCATACCGTGGAACTCTTGACAATGCGGTGGCGTGAGTAACGTAGTAATGGAATGCGCGGCGGGCCGCGAAGCTCAGAAAACACAGGATGTGTCGAAATGGTGCTGCTGCATACACGCCCCTCTCACCGACCCTGTGTGTGCTATTCGTACAATGAGCAATCCTCCCAGCAACAACTACAACAAGCCATGAGGCGGATGTTATTGTTCAGCAACCATTGTTTTGCTCCATTGCAGTTATTTATTTCGGCTTCGATCGTAAGCAGATTCGGATACATATCCGTTTCCGAGGCCATTGAAGAGCTTTCAGTTGAGTTGGCTGATAGAATTTGTTCATCCAAGAGTTTATGAGGTAGAGGTGACCCCAAAAAATAAGCGAGCTAGTTGGGTTGTTTCGCGACCTTTCAACGCAAGTCCTAATTTAACTTGCTCATAGGGGTCAAATTACTCAGCGTTGCGGCATTGGGTTCATTAGAAAATGCAGTTAATCATTTTGTCGTTGATGGATGACTTCTCATGAACAGCGCGCTTTGAAATATTAGCTAATAAAGAAGCAATTCGCAGATAAAGATAAGCAGAGCTATTGCATAGAACTTTAAAAGCATTTAGTAGCAAATTTAGACCACTGTTAACGTCCACTGCTGACCAAGTAACTTGAGCTATAAAAAAAACAGAAAAGCAGCAAAGGACGGTCAAACATTTTGGGAGTAGTCCCTTTCAATGCCAGAGCAGCACGCCATTCGCCTGTCTCCTTTAAACTAGACACAGTTCTTGATGCACGCGAGCGGATGCATTCAATTCAAACCACCTTCAAATAAGGCGGGAGGGCTTCTCCGCTTAGAGGGAAAACACCCCATCCCGTAACGAGCAAGGATGACGCAATATGCCATCTCACAATACACTAACAGTCATGTAAGGAGGAGGGTCCAACTTCGAGCCACGCACACTGCAGTATTGCGCGTGAAACTTTGAGCCCTTCCGCTGCCTAATCATGATTAGAGATTGGGTGTGTTACGTTTTGAATTACATGTATCTTGACCGTGTGCAGTTAAATGAAGAAAAAATAATGCGCTAGTGCTTATAGTTCCATCTGTTCTTACCTCGTGCGGCGAGTTCGATAGGGCATTATACCGAACTCGCGTAGGGGGCAATCGCATCTACGCCTCGGAGATCTCTGTGACAGTGTAAGCGGAGCACGCGCTGTAGATGATAAGCAGACGATATGAGAAAATCAAGTATGTGGATCTTAACACCGAATATGATCAAAGGTCAATGCTTTCTAGTCCGTCGTCATTCATAATCGTGCCATTAATGTCACTGTTTATAGTAAGCGCTAGGCCAGTCTTATATCTGTCACTGGTCAAAAGCCATGGACATCCCGACCAAGCTGACACAAGCTCTTTGAGAAAGAAAATCTTCGGTCTACATTTATCACTCAGTAGTTATTTTCGGCCGCCTTAGCAAGTGTACTCGATGACCTATAATGCCATTTAACGACACTATTTCTTTTCCATGGGTGTAACCGCAGACGGAACCGGCCGACGATGCCATAGACGTCACCTTAACGTTGTAGAGTTCGTTTTACACCTGCCGGATTTGGTGTGCTGCCATATGGGGCCGGTCACGCTGCTTCCGTGATATCTCAATGGGCGTTGGTGCGCCCGACACTTTGGACGGTGGCGATGTTAGGTGGGTGTGACCCGCACCAAATCCGCCCGCTGTTATGAAGGAGTCAATGTGACAGGCGGAGAGTTGTAGTCATCTGTTATTGGTGAGGGCGTGGGATGACAGTGCTGATTTGGGGAGGGAGGAGGAGTGAAACGGAAATTCAGAGATGGAGAAAAGGACAGTCGAAGATAGCAAGATATAAATTTAAACCATAGTTTGCAAATAAAGAACGTCAAGAAATTGAATGATCTTATAATCAAGATGGGACAAATGGTTAAAAAGTTATCAAAGGCCGCCTTAATCACCTTCACATTAGTGCGCTCCAACAAGTGAGCCTGCACACTTACACAGCAATCAGCGGTCTCTGAGACAACAACTACACCACTAAGAGCTCATCAGCGTGTCTGAGCTGGAATGGCGCCAGGCATTCCTCACTGTCATTCATCAGGACGTCACCACTTCCTCATTACTATCCTTCTACCATCCTCACCCTCCCCAGTGCCACGCCCCGTCCTCCTACGCTGGACCGTACTCCGTGCCGTGCCAGGAGCGTTTGGCCCCGGTGGGACACCATGTGACAAGGTCAGTACGATACAACACTCTCCGACAGCCGGTTGGACGGCTTCTGGCGTGGGTGGGTGTACGCGGAATCCCCTGGCGCTGCTGAAGGCGAGGACGGAGCGGATGCCGCCCGGGCTGATGTAGTGGATCCGTCACGGGTCAGGGAGATCGGTCAGGACATCCGCCATCCGTCATCGAGCGTCTGAACAGCTCCGGCCAATCCGTCAGCTGTCAACGGTCAACAGGGGACCGCCCGCGGCGGGGCTGCTGGAGCTGGCGGAGCCGACACCGTGTCGGGAGTTATATACGGTATAGAGAGGGAGGTTGTGAGTTATGTGAGGTTGTGAGCTGGCCCAACTGCTGGTGAAGGGGGCAGGTGGCAGCTCATGGTACTTTATAGGTCAGCCAGGTACGGCCGGTACGGCGACAGTCATGAGGTGACAAAATACATCCCGTGGAATTATTACTACTGGTTACTTGTCGGATAGAATCACGACAGTCAGATGCAGTCAAGGATGCAGGTGGGTGTGGTCAGGTCCAGCCACGCTGTGTGGAGATCAGTCGCATCAGATTATTGGTGAATGACAGCCAGGCTTGCTTTAGAACAGGCGCAGGTGATACAGCCATGCAGATGAAAGTTTATGCATACTTTGTAGGTATTTTCGAGCGTAACATGAGATCTTACAAGCAATCAGTGAACCTACACTGTAAAAACCCATGTCAAAAACCAGCACCCTGTACCTGGTAGACTGCCACCTTTTTTCCACAAAACGGTTTTCACTAGAGCTGAGCCACCTATGTCCCAGACTGAAGTCGGTTTTCCGAAATTCGAACCCGTTTGCGAGAAATCGGAGACCAAAGTTCAGTTTGATGCCATTTTTTTAGTCCAAGAAAACCGACATCTCTACTGTTTATCGATAACTTTGAAACATGAATTTTCTTATCTTTTGGTAAATATATGTCAAAACTTTGATTGTTTCGAGATCAGAGAAGAATTTCGGAGAGTCAAAATAAAAGTTAAACTTATATATTCAGTAGTTCATTTTTTCCAAAAAAGTGTGGGAAATGGGGTTTAACATGGGCCAGACCCATTCCAAATGAGCCATGATTTTTAAATGTTTTACGAACTTAAATGCAAAATAAATTAAACATGGCCAATTTCTTATGAAATCATATATGAGTAAATCATAAAATACCTTACTTTTTCAAATAAAATGTAATAATCTTATGACCTTGAAGTCTAGTGATGTGTAAACATTGTCGCTAGACATTAACCGATTGATAATTGTATGATAATCGACAATTTTTTTCGCGATTCACGTGATGATACTTTGTCAGATGAATTCTAAAATTTTGTTTTGTCCAGGGAATAAATCATAGGCCGATCTGAGAAAACTTTTTGAAGGTGGCAGTCTTCCTTTAAGCAGGCTAACTGGGTGCTAAATTTTAGCACCCTTTTCGAAAAATAGCGCCCTGTGCCGGCTTATTTTAAGCACCCTAAATGGTTGCAGCCATTTAGGGTGCTTGAAATAAGCCGGCACAGGGAGCTATTTTTCGAAAAGGGTGCTAAAATTTAGTACCCATTTAGCCTGCTTAAAATAAGCAGGTATAGGGTGCTGGTTTTTGACATGGGTGCTAAACTTTTTTTACAGTGTATCGAGATAAAGGATGGACCAACTTGGCATCAAGACAAGTTCCATTGAACTCTGTCACACTATGAGCGAGATCGATGTTACCCTTCGACATGAAATTATTATTGCATTAATTATACTGTCATATACTTAGAACACACCCTAACCGCAATCTACCCATGACGTTCCAGACTGCATCTGTAGTCGGTCATAGCTTTTTAACACGACCTTCTCAATCAATAACCTCTGCAAAAACAGCCTGCCCAGCAATGTTTCAGTCATACCAGTGATTTAGAGCCTACTAATACTGACATTCTGAATCGGATTAGGCTGTAGAAATGGCCGGCCTGTGGTCACGTGCTGGGGCTATACGTGTCGACAAAAATTGGGTATTATAGCGCCTTTGTGGTGAGGCGGTGTGGCAGTCAAGGATACAAGAGGTACAGCTGGTTCTATGGCCGGAGCAGGGCCCTCACATACCGGACAAGGCTTGAACAGCTGCTGAGGCGGAAGTCGCTCGCAAAATACATTGAAATGTTGATGTAATTATCTATGTTTTATTGCAGACGGGTCTGAATATCATTCAATATGTACTACGCAACGCAAATGTGAAACTCGACACCCGGCTGTCACATTCAGCAAAGGACACGACACATACTAACTGTAGCCGGGAGGGGAAGAAACGTTAGAAGACCGATTCCAGCTCACAGTAAAACTTTTTCGAATGACCTGTCTATCTCTGAACACTGCTTTTAAATTGAAACACATAAAAAGCATAAATCACTTATGGCTTTAAATCCATGTGTATTCCTTTCAATGCATTTCATGCTTATGAATGAAATAAATTCAAAAACAAAACAAAACGATGTAGATGCCACTTCTTTTATGACGTGCATTAAACACAGCTGTTCCTGGCGAACTTTAGCTGGTGACAATACATAACTAGTCTGCTGGCTTGGCCGGATCTTGCTGTACAGTGTACAGAGTGCATGACGCAAAAATATGTAAGCAAATAGACGGAGCGATAGTCAACATGCAACAGTTGACACTGGAAAGGCGGCGGCTTGAAAACCGGTGCCATTCTAACTGTGAGACAATGGGCATTAGTTGGCTAGCTCACGCAAGAAGCTAAGTTAAAGCTGCTAAAATAGCCCATCCTGGAGGATTGTCATGCATACCACAGATATAAAATGGTGTTTCAAACAGCCAAGCTTTTCAAATGACCCATTCCCGATGCATGTTGGTGCAAACACTGCTGGTGAGTCTGGCTATTCAGAGCTATGAACGAAAATGAGTCCGAATATTCAAAACAATTGACAATGATATAAAATACCAAAACTAGGAAAATACAATGACAGTGTCTAAAGGTATTAACCACACAAGTAAGAATGTATCTTGCACTTCCTTTATCAAGTTCTTCTTTGCGGACGTATTGCAACGTATTTTGATCGATCGAAATGGGAACAATTTTATTAAGCCCTTATGTGGATTGTAGACCATCATAATTATGAATTCCGTTGATGAAAATCCTGGAAGAAAGGGATGCTGCACGATGAAGATTGAAAATGTTACGATGTTTTCTGGATTTGGCTGTAAAAAAACGACTTGCATTAAAGGCCCCATGTTTCAGTTTGCTGAGATACGGCGGTGCCCACAACGCTGGACACTATAGAGTGGGCTCCAAATCAAAGAGGACATCTCAAGGTTGTGCCGGCATCCGTACCAGCCGACATGTCGCCTCCAATCGGGCGTTACACGGTCAAAATTTATGACCCATGAGGCATTCCAGACTAAAATTTAGGCCACCGCCACATCTGTGCCGTGCTATACAGTGCAAATCACTTCTCTGGCCCGGCCCAAATGGTCCTAACTACTTCTGAACGACAGTCAGCCATTGCGACAAGCTCCTTCTTCGAAATGGATACGGTCTTCAGAGATATCGCCCATCGGGGGGGGGGGGGCTGTTTACAGCTGCGACGTCGACATAAATTGCCGCCACCACCCGCCCTCAGCAGGCATTTACGACAAAATGGACCCGACCGATAAGGCCAGTTTTAATTGGAGTCACGAGAGAGCAGTGATCGCGGCGCCCGGGGCCGACTCCACAGACTCCACTCGGCCTCCCGCGTGACTCAGCGAGGACTCGGCGACTCTGGGAGGCTCTCGCAGCAGAGCAGCTGGGGCTAATTAAGTCAACGGCGACCGAAGAGTGTTGTTGTCCATTGCGATTGATCAGATACACCTATCGTGTCCACTTGTGCTGAGTGCATTGCAAAAGTTCAGATAATGTAACATGGATAAAGTTGCAGCGAATTAAATATTTATCACTAAAAAAATAGCATAGCCAACGGGCAGATGGCGCTTAGAAATATGTACGGAGGAGGCAATTGGAAAGGAAAACAAAATTTTATAGACTCAAAAACCTATCTTATATCTCGGAAACATCAGTATTGTGCTTTGTCCCGGTTCGTAGTAGAAATAAGCCCTGAACGAAGCGTAGACCCCGCATAAGATTTTTTCAGCGTTTCAAGTGGGTGTCCCAGCCTACTTCGCCCCTCCCTTCCCCTATCCTCCGGCGCGGCGGCCCCGCCCGACCGCGTGCGCCCGTTCCTCACCCTCCCCGTCGACCCCATCCCAGCCCTCCCCCGGCGGGGCGGGGCGGGCGGGGCCGGGCGGTTGGCCTGTTGCCAGCACACCCCACGCTCTTCGCTCTCCAATCGATGTCGTTGTCGCTGGACCATAGCGTGCAGTTTCGTTCGGAGGTCGATTACGAATACAAGGCGGCCATGCAGCATTGGCTGCACGCTGTGGCACATCGGTCGACAAACAGTGCTCGCTAAACAGTGGCCGGTGCCCACACAGGACATTCACTGGAGTGGGGACGGACGGCCACCGCACTCAGCAGCGCCTGGACGTGTCATCAATGGAACCCCGGCTGTGCGGTCCCCGACCGAAGGGCACCGTTCGCTGGTCACCGGTTCGGCCGATCACGGTTACATCAGCCCCCACCGAGGTCCCTGGGCACTGTTCTCGTAACTATGACTGTGCAGCTCGCTCTACGAAATATAAGTTGCTTATTTACTATCAGACCCAATTCATTTGTGTTTGCGGATGCCGGCATGTCATGTCTTAGACAGCATAAGCATGTTCTCTATTATATGCTGCCATCGATTTTTTTGGGTAATGAGCAGGCAAATTCATTGTTTAACAGCTCCTTTTCTCTTTTCGCTCAACAATGCATATTGCATAATACATAGCCACTAGGGTTCAACACCTCGCTGCAAAAGTCCACGTGCTTGTGGCCTTCTGCAGCAGTCATATCGAATCAAAGATTTTATTCGTTTTATAGTTTTGTGTTACAGCACCCACATTACCGAGGTGTAACATCATATTTAATACTGAGCTACTTACACCTTTTTATGTATACCTTTCGATAAATGAACCGAACGTTTAGACTTCTCAGTAATCTAAATGGACATTGCAGTTCATTGCAAAAATGCAGCTTGAGTAGGTAACAATAACTTGTGGCTCATAGCCAAAATTAATTTAACGCTTGATGCGTGCCGTCAGTGACCCAGACGTTACAAACATTGGGGTGGTCATCTGGAAAATGACCAGACCACAAAAAGCGCCCTTAGCGCCACACCCAACATTGCGTGACCTTCCTCGGAAGCCTCTTCAATAGCCGTCCCACCGACCGGTAATCGCTGGAGACCCATCACCCCGTCTCTCGGCAGTCGCGTCCACCGCCAGCCATAAGCGGAGGAACGGGGAGGGCACCGGGGCACCGTGCCCCCCTTTGATTTTGGCATTTTAACATTAGCCCTATGGGCGTTGCATGGAAAGAATGGGACCAAAAGTCGGCAGTGCCCCCCTTAATTGAAGGTGTTCCGCCGCTACTGCCGCCAGCCGACCTCCACATATCGTCCGGACGTCTCATAGACCGGAGTTCATCACCGCCACCCTAGCCCTTGCCCCCCCCCCATCCCTCAATCCCCCTAAAACGTCAGCCGACGTCACGACGATGTGAGCAGCATCACGATGCTCTCCTTCCGTCTCCCTCCGTGCCAACCCGCCGCTACCGTCTGAGTCGGCGGCGGCGTCCCACCATCGCTGTCGACGCGTCCCTCCGTCGCTGGCGACGCGACACCTGTCGTCCGCGCCGCCGGCCATCTGCCGACGTCGCTCTGTGCCCCTGTCGGCAACGACGGTCGGTGCACGCGTCGGCGCCGGCGCCTGAGGGTGCACGCTGCACCACCGGTGTGGGGAGGGGAGGGAGAGCGAGTTGTAGCATCGCGCCGGGGGTGAAACGGCACGAGACGGACAGGGTAGGAACCAGGAGCCGGCCGATCGATGAAGAGGGTGATAGAGGGAGGGGAGGGTTGATGGGTCATGATGAAACTCACCCCTGCAGGGCGATGGCCTGTCGTGGAACGTGACAGGCAGGCTGTGATGAAACACGGCTCGTGGCACGCGCGAACTGGTGGAGGGGTGTGTTGGCTCGGGAGGGCTTTGTGTTGGCTGTGCAGCCCACTACGTAAGCACTAAGCATGAATCCGGTACGGTTTGGGTTGGATGCAGTTTGTGATTGACAATGACAATACAATTTGCAGAATGCTGCAGAGCTAACATGTTGCATTTGCACCATGCAGCAAAATGATTCATGATTAAAATGCTTAGTGGTCAGCTACATTGTGCAAACCAGAAACAAAGAGTGACATTAAGCTCACAAAAGAGCTAATATAAATGCGTTCGTGGCCGTTTCTTGAATATCAAAGGCCTCGTATATAACAAATAAAAAAGTCGGCAAACATGTGACTTCTGTCATGAAAAATTGGTTCCAATAGAGCAAGATCGATGCTAGGGCCTATTGTTCAGGACAAAGTCTGTCGAAATGGGTCCGCTGTCGCTACTGGATGGCCCGATGACTGACATGATACGGTCGATTGAAATGCGTACAAAACGTCGGCCTGTGACTCGCAGAAGGCTATCTCCAGAACGCACAGATAATGCGATGACTTGCTGTGTATGATTTATATGTAGAATGAATCAGGTTGAAGTCAAAATGCAACTGCAGGAATTATTGGAAGTCATGTATCGTTGCCTATGAATGGGCATTGGACGGGTGCCGGTATTTGTGGGTGTCAATTTCAGTGTCAATGTCAGTTCTCCAATATCCCACTAGCACCGACACACTACCTGGCTTATGTTTCACAGCAGGCCACGGGAGTCACGGGCTAGGCCGGCTCACATGGGTCGGAATCGCCGGCCCACGCGGCATACCAATCGTCCATGGAAGGTCGCCGCTCGTCCGACGGGATCCCAAGGATGTTGAGTTCACATATTACAGATCTCTCAGTGATTCTCACCATTCCGACTGGGCTCAGAGACGGACAAATCCCATCACCGATCGACAGTAAACTGAGAGTGCAGACTGCGGTATAGCCCTTTCTCTGCACGGCGCTATGTGCGCTTGGAGCAACAGAGAACAAGACGAGAACAGGACGGACTTCGGCGGCGGCGGTAGCGGTGGAACAGTCAGCAGCAGCCAGTTGCTTGGAGTGGCCGATACACGGTGCAACGACCGTTCGGCCGCCGGGGCGGGTTCGCCGGGCGTGCCTCCTCCGCTGTTCCGCCGCCGCCCACCGCCGCCACCCACCGCCCACCGCCCACCGCCACCGCCCTCACAGCCGCCCACCGCCACCGCCCGCACCGCCCTCACAGCCGCCCTCGGGGCCGCCTCCTACACCGCTAGCAAACGGCAACAAAACCCAAACATACCGTGCCGCCGTGCATGCTAGACCACCACGCGAGCAGCAAACGCGAACTGACGTAAAGAGTGAGATTTGTGCAGCGCTGGAGCGAGATGTGAGCGTGATTTTTGCTGCGAGCAGATTGGATTTGATGTGGTTTGGTCTGGGTTGGACCCCGAGCGGGTTCGATGTTTCGACCGTGATTCGCTGTATGTCCCGCAGCTCATGCAACACTGTGGAACATCATGGAGACATCACTCATGTCCTGGGGGTGTTTAAAGATCGGGAAGATTAAATATGCATGCGACTGATGAGGTTGCTGGGTCCATCCTCCCCCTAGCACGGTCACGAAACACCTGCACTGGAAGCAGCCCTAAAATGGGCCAGCTCAGGGAGCGGCACCACTTCTCTGGCCCTCCAGGAGATTCACGGCAGTAAAACAGCTCCACCGGCTCACTATCAACCAGCAAGTCTGTTGCACGGCACTGCTAGACAACGCCGGCACGTAGATTACTAATCGTTGACGATATCGCGTGGATGACGACAAAAGTCCTGCTTATGGACGCATATGCTGTATGTACGGAACGTGGCGCCCGAGAACACAGGCAAACTCATCCACCCTCGATAACTTGTTGGGAAAATGATGCAGGAATCTACCACCGTATACCTACCTTAGGTAAGCAGACCGCCATACTGGTCAAACAGCGACGGAACGCGTGCCGGCCTGTTCAGAGGCCAAAGTGCGCATGAATGCACACACCACGTTACTTTGTGTCAATGGGTAAAGTCGATTGGCATACAAAACTTCATCAATCCATGTGGAAACCAGAAAGAAGTTTGAATGCCCTCTGCTACGCATGGGAACAATGGTGCGGAGCCGCACAAAAACGCATCGGTGAAATTCGTAGCAATTGACTAACGCATCTGTAAAGCTACGTCATTTCTTACAAGGTAAGCCCATCATCCCATGTGGCATATCGCTTCTCAGTCACATCGAATGCACTATAGCGCAATTCATCCAGCCATTCGATAGATATATGAACATCTCCTCTTTAAATTCAATGTAGGTAGATACGTTGCTCATATCTCGAATGCATATTGAGCACTCATTTTGAATAAGCAACTCTCAGAGACCATTTAGGGGCTGTCAAGAAGCACACATCCATTTCAGACCAGTGACGTCACAGCATATCAAACGTGTCACTCATCAGGGCGTACACGAACATACGAAATTGTCGGCCCACAATATCACCCAGCATAAACATTGGTCACTATCAAACAAAACAATGTCAGCGGCGGCCCTGGTCCATGTCAGCTCCGACCCAGTGTGTATTCGGAGCTGGGATAGAACTGTTTATGGAGAGCCGGGGTTACGGGTCGTGACTGAGAAAAACGTGTGAAATGTCGGCTAAAGAAGGTTGACGCATGATCTGCACTTGTCCCCATAAATAGGTGTAAGGAATGCTATGTTGCCAGTCTCTTTGACAGAGTATAAATATTCACGAGAAAAAGGCCGTTGGATGACAAAGTGTGAGGATAAATGTCGAGTGTGAGCTGAGTGGTTTGAAACATTTTTTTTCTAGCGTGATTTAAAAATGACGAAACTAAAACGAATAAAGGAAGACAAGGACTACAACGAACAGTTTGCTTTTAATATCAACATTATCGTGCTTTTTCGGAAATAAGTACATTTTAAGATACTAAGTATTCATGATTAAGCTGCTTTACTTCCATTGAACACAAAACATTAGGTTATGCCCGCGGTTAATGCATTATATAATGGGCTTTGGACATGAGGATTTCGATTCAGCATGATTCAGCTTATGTAATTCAGAGGATGTGTGGCTTTATAGAAATATAACTTTGCACGGAACGTTAAGTTACTGTTTAACTTTTTAAAGCATAAATAAGAAATTCGGTTTCAACTTCTAGGCATTCAACTTCAACTTGTTATTCAACTTGTTATTCAAGTGCATTTTTACTCATCTTGCCTATACGCCAAAACTGATCTCACTAATCACTTTGTAGTCCCATAGCATATCAAAGAGGATCCGCGCCAGACCTGTCCATTCTCTCCCGCTCCCTGCCCTAAACAAGTCGTCGTGTCAAATCATTGTCGTAAGATAAACATTTCATGCCTTGATATACCTACCACGTAAAACATCTCACTGAGTGGGAGAAAAAGCCGGAGGTGAAAAGCTGACCAGAGCTGAGGTAATTTGTTTGAGGCCTTTTTGGACACATCTGTGGTAAATGGACGACTGAAACTTATGACAGCTGGTGACGGAGGAGACGCTAAATAATTCGTCAGCTCAGCTTCGCCGATATAGGATCGATATGACGTATGGCACCATTTGTACTGAAAACAGCATCGCCAATCCCGCCCAACAAGGCCGTAGCTCAGCCAGGAAGAGCGCAGTTGCAGTCATATATGGGATGATCGCTGATATTTGGATAGATTGCAGCTCCAGGACGCCCTCGCAAATAGTGTTTATGGCTTCAGAATGCTGTCAACAGAAGATGATAGCGAAAACAATTTAGAGATGTCTGTTTTTTGCTCGTTTTATCGGTCATCCAGTATCATTTGAGAACATAATAAATTGTGACCATGCAGTGATGATATTTGGGTTTACATGTACCGAAGAGTAAAGATAATCGGCCCCGATATACCGCAACGCAATAATTGACAAAACATGGATGAGCTAAAAAAAACAGCTTAATGCGGCTGGAGATCGAAAGCAAATACCCTGCTGACACAAAATCCACAAATTCTACAACAAACATGATATTTGAAGCACAACATATGACGCCCATTTCTAGCATTTCAAGCCAACTACATGCAAAAGAAACTAGTTGAGAAGCGAGCATGATTGTTTCAAACCAATCCTTTCAAATGCGATGCGTGTCAAACGGCTCGACCTCATGGCTCGATAACTGCATGCAGAACAGTATCATTACAGCACTGAGCGGGCGCAACACCAGCCATAACCATCTTGAAGGCCGGTCGGCCGATCGTCTGGCCGGCTAACCTGCCGCACCTAGATCGATTTCGGAGCCATGAACTCGCGTTCCGGCACGTATGCCGGCCATTGTGGTCCATTGTGTATCCCCGCGCGGACCAGTCGCCGGTGGAGCGAGGATCACGGGCCGGCGGGGCGCGGACCACTCCTGTCCAGCCGTTTCGTGTCCTGGGCGGCTCGTTTCGGCAGCATTTCGGGCCGGCACGTCGTCACGTATGGGTGGGCTCTCCGGGGCGCGCGGCACTGACCCAGCGCTGACCTGAATTCACTCCGGGCGGGCGCCGCGCCTGTGTTGCAGCGGCGCTGCTCAAGTGACCGGACGTTCATAGGGAATATGGCAGAAACGGAGGCGCGGTACGGTCCGAACGGCCGACTGCGCGGGCTAGAAGCTGTCATTGGGTCCTTTATTAGGCCCTGCCTCTGATGTTCCCATGGTTGTGGGTAGATGGAGAAGGCCGTTTCGCCGTCTGAATCGGTTCGAGGTAGTAGACGGATGGTAAAGGTTGTGATTTCTATGTAAATTTCATGTTCCATTAATTGAAATGGCATCAGAGTGGTGTTTCCTTCGATGCAATAAAATGTAAAAGAATTAGTATCAGATGACTTGTTCAAATTCAACCTAGGCAGCGTAGCACACACAAAAAAAAAAATCACAAGCTCAGCAGGAGACGTTTAAGAGTAACCTTGTGTCCATGCCTTTATCCATACCGAATTGCAAATATCTGTGCTATCCGCGAGTCACCGATTTGTCTTCGCTAGGGGAAGTTGGGGCAATGCCGGAGTTGGGGCAAAGCCGAAATTCGAGATATTTCGAAAACCGTAAGACATGGATGCCACCTGTCAGTGATGCTCTGAAGCTTAAGTGACTACAATTATCGCATGTTTGTTACGAGTCGTCATTCGGAATACTTTGGCTGTGAGGGCGCCAAGAGCGTTTCCAAGGTACGCGTTCCTTGTACTACATGCGCCTTTGAAGCTGCATTTCTTACTCATTATGCTACCGTTTGTCTGGCCAATTCGGTCAAGTAATCTTCAGCATGTCTTTGCATAAGTGTGCTGCCTATTTGAAATTTATACGGCACGTTGAAAAGTTATGGGCCTGCAAATGAAAGTATGGCTGGCTGGGGTAATGCCGAAAACGTGCAATTACGCAAGTTTTCGGTACGTGCACGCTACGTGGACTTTACTGTTGTAGAATAGCAACGCGAATTTTTAGTCACACAAATTACGCTTTCAACCGACACAACGGCCTGTTACCTATAAGGAATTATTTACCTGGCCTTTTCTTATTATGTCACACAATTATAACTTCCAGTGTGCACCAAGCGTCCTCAAGCTCTTAAAACGCGTGTCAGCTTTGATAAATTCTGGATAAAGTTTGAGATAAAGTGGTAAAGTAAAACATCAATGTCGGCATTCCCCGTAGATCATTTCTCCCATTTTCGGCTTTCCCCGCAGTCCGGGGCAACGCCGAAAAAGTCACTTCTTTGATATTTTTAGGGGGGATCCAGAGCGTCGTAAGCCTCGTCGTAGCTGCGACGTGTCGCAAGTTGTGTAGTAAGTCGTTTTTGAAGGGATCAATTGATGAGTAGCGTTACTTAAGTAGTAAAGTCTATCGCAAATAGCCTGATTTGCGACACAACTTACGAATTTGAAATAGCAGTCGTAAGTTGTGTCGTAAGTTGACCTTGCCTTGAGGAAGAGGTCACAGGTCACAGGTCATTCGGGTCATGGTCACGAAATTTACATGGTAGGTGTAAAATTGTTTAAACTTTAGATCCTGAAAATTTGGTTGCAATCCGTTGACGCTAACGCGAATTATAGAGCTTGAACTGACGGGTCGTCTATAAGGCCTCAATCCGTGCCAGCGAGAGTGTTGAAAATGGTGCATAGTATGTTATATTCACATTTATTGGGGTATCCGGGGATATGAAGTAGCCTAACACCATTCCAGCAACTACTGGCGAATCCAGAAAGGCGGTCTTGGACGTTGCAAGGGGCATCCCCCAAAATATTCTCCCAATTCCAAAAACGACGTGTCCCAGCTGACCCCGATGACCTCCAATGAGCTCTGTGATGACCCCAAGTTGACCTTTTTGACCTGGCCTGTCCCAGATGACCTCCGTGACATCCTATTGAGCTCTCTGATGACTCCAAGCTGACCTCTGTGACCTGACGTGTCCCAGATGACCCCCATGACCTCCAATAGAGCTATGTGATGACCCCAACATGACCTTTGTGACCTGATGTGTCCCAGATGACCTCCGTGACCTCCAATTGAGCTCTCTGATGACTCCAAGCTGACCTCTGTGACCTGACGTGTCCCAGATGACCTCCATTTGAGCTCTGTGATGACCCCAACTTGACCTCTGTGACCTGGCGTGTCCCATATGACCTCTGTAACCTCTAAGTGACCTCTATGATGACCCCAAGCTAACCTCTGTGACCTGACGTGTCCCAGATGACCCTCATGACCTCCAATAGAGCTCTGTGATGACCCCTAGTTGACCTCTGTTACCTGACGTGTCCCAGATGACCTCCGTGACCGCCAATTGAGCTCTCTAGTGACTCCAAGCTGACCTCTGTGACCTGACGTGTCCCAGATGACCTCCAATTGAGCTCTCTGATGACCTTTAGTTGACCTCTGTGACCTGACGTGTCCCATATGACCTCTGTGACCTTTAAGTGACCTCTCTGATGGCACCAAGCTGACCTCTGTGACCTGACGTGTCCCAGATGGCCCCAATGACCTTCAATTGAGCTCTGTGATGACCCCAAGTTGACCTCTGTGACTTGATGTGTCCCAGATGACCTCCGTGACCTCCAATTGAGCTCTGTGATGACCCTAGGTTGACCTCTGTGACTTGACGTGCCCCCAAGTTGCCCTCTGTGACCTGACGTGTCTCAGATTACCTCCGTGGTCTCTAATTTAGCTCTATGATGACCCCAAGTTGACCTCTGTGACCTGACGTGTCCCAGATGACCTCTGTAACCTCCAATTGTGACCTCCATCTACAAATTTCTTACCTCTCTGTGACCTCAAACTCTCGGAACTCATTTCTTCTAAAGCATCGATTCTAGATGCCCTATAGCCACGAATCTCCTGTGATCGATCCCAAATTTTATGGCAAATCACGTGAGCGTTAGCAACCACAAGTCACCCAGTTAATACAAAGCTTCAGAATCAGAGAACATGCTTGACCTTGCTGTCTCATAAGCTCGCAAACCAGAAAGGCGAATGTTCCTTTATGCGTGATAGAGTTTTCGACCTTACTGACGTTTACTACGGGATCAGCTGATCGTGTAGCCTTTTAAATTCTCGAGTAAAGCGGGTATTTAAGCCTCGTCGCAGCTACGTTCTGTCGTATCCTCCGACAAACCCCTCTTTCTCCAACATCCCTCCTTTTTCGCTACGACACAACTTGCGACGGGACATGTGTCGTAACTTGCGACGTGTCGTAGATGGACTTGCGACGCCCTGGATCCCCCCGGCCAAGTGCGCTTAACGGTATGCGAATTCATCAAATGCGCCTGGTATGTTTGAAAGGCAAAAGACTGGCCTCTCGAATGACGCCAACAAGAATAGCTTATGTTGTCTACCTTGCGTGCTACGGGCGTCAGAAAAAAAGGGACGCCATTTAATTGCGTCCCAGAAAAGCTATTTCTGGCACCTAAAAGCTGACTCGCCCCAAAATTGGTCCTCAGCACCTATTTGGTGGATACCAGCACCAATCATGGAAAATGACCTGAAATAGCTGTTTCTGGCACCTATTCATCGGTACGCCTTACTCTTTTTTCTGAATCTGGCACCTAAATGCTGAGCGTAGCACCAATCTAGTAGAAAAATGAACTACTGGCTGGTAGAATCATGTTGTTCTGGTATAATGACCCCTGGAGTCTAGCCTAAAGGTTGCCAGTGCAGCTACACTCTAAGACAGCCCCGTAGTGATCTCAGCATTGTATATGACGTTTAAGTAAGCAAATAATATTGATTTGTTTGAAAAAAACAATGTCATTTAAATATTTAAAAGTATTTATTTGTAATGCTTAAAGGGAAACGTTTTTGTGAGTAATTGTCTCGATTTTGACCATTAAAACGGGTATTGTATTTTTTGACGTCATCAAATAGCTCCAAAAAAGAAATGTAATGTTTTCATTCCGTTCAAGGCCGCTGAAGAAACACGGGATCTTGCGTGGGACATTGTCCGTTTGCCGCGCAGAGTTGTGCCGTGGTTTTGCCTTTTTCATCCGTTTCTTACTTATGTCATATGTGTGCATGAAGCTTTGATTTTGTTTTTGGTTATTGTGTGGCCGGTCAGTCAAACGCCCCTGTAGAAACCGGATGCTGCGTTTGATCGAGATGGAGTCAGACGATGATTGCAGAAAGCTAATAATATTGAAAAGAGGGCCGGTTGCGTGGCATGTCTGTTCAGAGTTGACATTTTGCTTTACTCCAGTTTATGACCTGAGAGCCTGGCTGGAAGTACGGATCCAAACTTTTCACGTTAAAATGGCTGAGGGTGCAATAATCTCTAGTCTCTACATAGCGGGCTGGTATAGGAGCGTCTTGCTATGCTGCACCATAGCTGGCTAGTGATTCTCTTTTGGCTAGAAATGGCATTAATCATTATCTCCACTGGCGAAAATGGCACTTGACATCACCGAATGCAACGTTCATGTTGTTAGGATACATAAAATCAGGAAGATTACGCGAATTAGGTAGGCAAACGTGGAATAAGATAGGTGCTGGATGTTTTGGTTTTGGTGCTGAATCAGCAAACAGCAAATACGGAGTTCAACTAGACGATCTGGCAACTTTAGGCTGTGTGGAAGCAATTAGGTGCCAGATTCAGATATTAGGGTCGAATAAGCATTTTGGGGCTGATCAGCAATTAGGTGCCAGAAACAGCTTTTTAGGGACCAGAAACAAATATTCCCCGAAAAAAGTATTCGGCGTTCCCCCAACTTCCCCTACTGGTGCAGCGAACGTGATTGCGAATGCGGACTCTCAGCAAGGCCTGATTTGGGAATATTTCATCAAGGCATCATGCAGCTATAGTAGCAAACATAAGCCCTTACGCTGAAAGCTGTATGCAAGCAGCTGCACAAGGTTGATGGGAGCTGCCCAGGAAGTTTTGTTTGTCAGGATATGATGGTCGCTTTGATCGATGTGAGCATTTTACGGACTTAATCCTTCGTGAGACAAATCGTATTACATCTCTGCGCTTACTGACATAGTTTTGGTTTGGGGGCTTTGGAATCTTCATTACAATGTGGTGTTCGTGTGGCTTTTGCAGAAACTCAGCAGACTTGCAGACAATGTCAAATTAACGCGGGATAGTTGCTTGAAGCATTCGAATCGAAACATCCCAAAACAGCACAAAAAACTCGCACAGAATGGGTGTCCTGCATAACCAGCAATAGAACAGATGATTTTGAGTAGGAAAATGGCATGAATGGATGATAATTGTGGTACTTGTGCATACCGCCCACCACAGCGACTACATTCCTCTTATACAATAGAAAAACACAATTCTAACGAACAGTGTTTGTCTATTTCAAACAACCTGCGGTTATGCGTTAACGCATCTGATCAGTAATCTAAATGTTCTTCTTTTTCGTCTTTGGAAACTTTATCTGGCATAAAAACAAACCAGTGAGAATTCAATTAAAAATCCACCCCGAATTCGCTAGTTTATCTCAACTCTTTCCATTGTTTACATCACAGATAGGCATGCCGCAATCTTTCCATTAAGCTGGCCAGCCTTCAAACCGTTATCCAAACCCTTCCACCCACAATGCACACCCATCTACCCAAACAAAGAACCGTATCCGTACCTATATACTGTCTCACCGTCTGGCCAATACACATAACAGAGCCCTCTCTCCCCATTTCATGGGCTCATCTGCCTGCCTTGCACGTTTCATCCCATAACCCAGTGTGTTCAGAGCCATCTCCTCAGAGATGCCCGCCTCCCCAGTATACGTGTCCGTTTTCCCATCAGCCACACCGGTCTGTCCATGTCTCCAGGGACCCTGCCCGGTCGGCGGCCCTCCCCCTGAGCAACTGACGTGTCTGCTGGCCTAGCCAGACGACCGTTAGATAGACGGAAGATTACCAGACAATCAGTCCGGCCCGCCGCGGGCCGACCGAGGTCATCGCGCCGATCCAGAGGTCACGCGAGGTCACCAGGGGTTACCAGAGATCGGGCGGGGCCAGGTTGAAATTCCAGTTTGCGGTTGGATGAGATTCCTCCATGTGACGGGCTCTTGTTTTAGAGTGATAGCAATCCCCAGCCTCTCCCCCTCCCTGACAAACAAGCACGTGGGGGAGCACGTGCGTGACCGCCATCGGACGCGACACGCCGCTCGTCACGCAGGGCGTCACGTGCGTTACGTACCCGCAGATCCAGGAGTGCCGGCGCCGGGCGGCCGACGGCACGGTGAGCAGGCTGATGCCGTGCCGCGGCTCGGTCTCGTCCGGACGGACCAGGATGGACGGAATGGCCATCTCGGAACCGGCCCGCCACGCCATCGCAGTGCACGGCACGAGGCCAGCTCGGCACGGCACGGGTCACGGCACAGCACGGGTCACTGCACGTGCTGGTGGAAGCCCACACAACTCACTGGCAGCACAAAAGTGCAACACAACCGGAAGGGCCGTTTCCGTTGGCTAGAACACGTCACCTGAAGCACGTTGTTTCACGACTGATCTCACCGGTTGAGACACAGAAAGATGCCGCCGTGTTTTGCGGCACGGTACGTCACGTCAGATCACGTCACTGTGCGACACGGCACGGCACGTCAGCTTGTAGCAGAGCACGTCTGTCCAGTGCGCCGGCAGCACGGGAGCGGCGACCTGCGCCGCCGAGCCACGCCGGGCAGCAACTGACGGCACTCGGACGGCGCGGTGGCGGCGGCGGCGGCGGCGGCCGAGCCACGCACCGCGCCGCCCCCGCCCCCGCCCGGACGGAGACAGCCGCGCCCGCCGGCGGACCGGCCCATGCGCGCTCCGCCCACCCGCCGCGGACCTGAACTCGTTTCAAGTCTGTCCGGGCATTTGTGTGGCTTGACTCTGTGTGAGTTAACCTCGAGTAGCCAGACCCCGAGCGATGGATTCGTGTCACGCTTGTGACATGACCGCATGTAACCCGACCTCCCACCTCCACGAGCTGCACAGTTTCCGCCCCCGTCTGGCTAACCGGAGACGGAGTTCGGGACACATTGACCTTGTCACGCAACGGTTAGCGGGCGAGGAGCGTTGCCGACCCGATGGGCCTGACCCGTGCGAAGGTCGTGACCCTGCCCGACGGGTCATCTCATTCATCAGACGCCGTGAGAGAATGTAGGACTGTTTTATGCTGTGGCCGATGCATTTAGGTCATGCGATTTAATGCAGGTGGTTAGTGGGTGGAATATCATTGCACATTAACCTCCTTAGCTCCGGATGTGCTTGTGTCGATCCAAATACGGCTTATACTCGGGTGTTCAAACGGTGTAATGCATTGCTACTGCACAACAGGTCCGCTCAGCGAGCAGCTGGGTCCAGCGCAGCCCAATTATCAATTATAGTGCCTAATTGATTTGGTAAAATTCCCCTATACATACCTTAGACAGGAGGCAATCTATGACCAGACTATGCATTATGCAATGTCTGTAAAGACAAGGAGCAAAATCGCGCTAAGGTCCTCCACGTCTCCATGACAAGTCAAAAGTCAAAATATCCGTCAACAATCGCTCGACGAATCTGTTGACCTGCCAGGCGACATGACCGCATCACATTGGAGCCAGTGAGGGAGCCAATGGGTCACAACCACCATGACAATCGCCGAGGGCCGTCAGGCTCACGAGCTGCCTCGTCAGGGTGTGATGCGCCTCCGAGGTCCTCCACGAGTCAAGGCCGCGCGACAGGAGGCCACTTTGGCCTCTCCGCGAGCCGCCGCCGCCTCCTCTGCGGTGTATGGGCGAGACCCGTGACTGTGAGGTCACTCCCGGCCTTCCATCAGCCAGCAAGGTCACAGGGAGAAGAAAAATTGTCCGGTGTGACAATTGATTCGGTGGTGGAATTGGGTAAATATTGTGTCATGTCCATAGAATATTTCAGTAGACAGGAAACGCTTTGCTGTGATAAAAGCGACCTACACCCCTGACGCGCGAACCACTCTGATCATAGCTGTGCTGGGTATAATGAGCTCAGCCATTTTATTCGTCACGTCCTTTGTTGAAAGAGAGGCAGTCCAACAAAGGCGACTTAATTAAATATGGAACAAAGTCGTCAGTTGACCAATTAAATCGTACTTTGACAGAGCGCCTGTAAATGAGTTTGAATAAAAAATGGTTTTCACCATTGAAATATAGGTTTTTTTGTAAGGGCTAAATCATCTGGCCAATTTAAAGCACTCCGTAACTTCATGTGCCACTTTCCCGCATGCTATTTACAAATTGAATGTCATGTCTACTTATATCGCTAATACACATTCATATGCAAGTTCTGTGCACTGAGCAGTGAGCACCAACCAACATGCATGCAGTTTACTGAGCACCAACCGTAGATGTAGTTTGCAGTTTAAGCCGTGGGCCCAGGCAATCTGTAGGCGATGCAGGTGATCTGTAGAATTTACAAATCAATTCTTAGCAACAACAAACAAGAACAGCATTAACTCGAAACGGAACTGCGTGGAAAAGGGTATATTATGCATACCACTTGTGCTTATGTCACTGGAGGCACACCCCGGTTGCTGCTGTTAGCTGTTTGTTTGGCTTCAACACTGACAACTCAGCTGCCGCGTGCCCCCAACGATGTTCGTGACCGGAGATGGCCTATTCCACGATAACTGGGTTATTGCGCTCAATATGTCATTTGTGGATACCAATCAGACTGGCATTGAAGCTTTTGGTCGATTACGCCAGGCTGAAAAACAAAATGCTGATATGCAAATGCCTAAAGCAGTCCAGCAAATCGAATTGATGCAAAGAAGATAACAATGAACAGTTGCAAGTTTCTTCACGCCAAAGATGCGCTGCTATGTCCCTGCACTGTTTTTGCTCCTGAGAGCGTTCTCTCGGTCGACGTGAAGGTCGCCAGCCCCCCCCCCCCCCCCCTGCTGCCGGTGCCGACGATGACACTTGTAGCACGCTCACGGTAACGTATGCACGCGACGGACCTCTCACAGCTGTGACAGTGTGCCCGGCCCGGCCCCACCTGCCACAGTCACCGACTCAGTACACAGAGAACGCATCCACGGGCTGATTCACGCTGATGCTAAGTGCGTCAGAGTGTTGATTGGCACAGTGAGGAGACCTTCACTCTGTATCGTACGTGTCCCAGTTTTGTGTGCACTGTACAGCAAAACCTACACCTAGCATTTAGTGTATTAATGCAATGCCTGCAGATATTGCAAATGTGCTGCAGATGCAAAAGTAGCTCATCACCGAATTTAACTAATCGGCAGTAGTACTGAAGTTTCTGTAGAGCACCTGAATGAGTAATTCTAGCAGCTTTTTTAGTCCTGCTACTCTGCTTCTGAGTTTTTTACCAGAGCTCTCGAACATTCTCACAAGTCAGGTATGTACACTTTACAAATAAATGTTGAACTTGCGCGTTTCAATCCCAGTTGTGTGCGACATTGCCGAAAGACGGAAACCAACAAGCTAAGTACAAAATACAAATACACAGGTCAAACTCAATCGCATGTTTGCATGTTCAGAACAAAACAGTATAAAACTTCCCTCATCGCTTGCACTGGAGTCTTTAATCAAGCTCATGGGAACCATATTCGAGTTGCGCCATCATCACCTCCGTTGATTATGGCGCAATGCCGGAAGCTTCTCGAAAAGCTGTTTCTTTTGAATCCGGAATTTATATTTAGAAAGCATAAGGGTTGGGCTAATATTCTTATTATTTTTAGCAATGTCTCTTAAAGTACTACGTAGCGTCAAAACATATTCAAGAGCATTTTCTACCTATTAAAATATTCAATCTTATGCATTCAGCGAAGTCTTTTATCTCACGTTGTGCATGAAGGTAACGTCAAATCGGTATCACTCGATAAGTCGCAATCAGTATACGCCAAAATGATGGCCTATTCCATTTAAAAATGTAAAAGCGACACATACATCTAACGAATAATGTTAGTTAATTTTCAAACAACCTGCGGTTATGACAAGCCTATCAAAAGCTTAGCCCGGCAGCCCGGTTCACAAGCACCTACGGCGTTCTATCATTTGACTTTTCCAAAAACATACCGGTCAAAGTTAGGTACTTCGTTATTTATGGTGCGGTCGATCTTTGGAGCACAGAATCCGTGAACGTCAGCCAGTAGCTGAGTTAGGTTCCGTCAGGCATTTAGGTGAACAATTTGGGAGATCGACGAGCCTAAGAATTGTTCCCAGCCGGTGCCGGAACACGCGGTCGGCTGCAGTTTGATGCAGCAGACGTGTTTCAAGAAGTTAAATCTGAAACTTGAAAAGTGTGCTGAAATGTTACCAGTAGGGTATAGACTACAGATAGAGCTATATAAGGAACAAAATCGTAAGCTAAATGTGCACTGTGCAGTGTGCAGTAAGCAGACCTCCCTTTCTATTACATTTCAAGCATATTCTCAAATCAATCAGAGTCCGTCGCCACTGTCACTTTAGCCGGGCACTGCGCACTGATTCAGTGGGGCTCCACTCGGCCAGTAGTGGTGTCCGGTCGTGATTCTTCCCCTGTCACAAACGGTGACAGACGGCGGCTGTCACCCGTCAAAGTGACGCCTCGGCTGGAGACGGAGTGAGACGGGTCACGCGAACTCGCGGCAGACGACGGGATGCGGTCGCGGCGTGGAACGGAGGGGCGTGACGGTGGTGATGAAAATATAGTCACGGATAGTTATATCATGATTGATTATGAATTGGAAAGCCATTCGAATAGCGAATACCGTATTCTATTCCATTTTATCTAATCAATCCATAACAATGCTGCAATATTGGTACCCATCCAGGAATTCCTAGACCTCTTAGGACATTGGCTTTATGCAGGTTACCTAATGATACAAAAGGTTTACGCGCGTCTTTAAATCCCTGGGTTTTCGCAAATGAGGCGATGCAAAGACATTATCCTTGAGATGCGGACGCGTTGCAGCTTACAGTTGTCGTCTGGAGCGATTTATATGAGATTGCGGTCCGTGTCTTGCCAAAAACCGGCATGCTTCGAACCATTTCGCCAAACAGGTTACAGCATTGCCGTTTTCAGGCCCGCACATCGTAACAAGAGGACAAAATGTATATTTCTGCACAAAACCGTCCCCTCTTGTCCTGTCTTATTCTTTGCAGACAATAGAAAAGCAGCCTACGATCATTATAGGTAAAGTGTGGGCGAATTAATGTCTATTCTGGCAGAAACAGAGAGTCATGAATAATGGAACGACAAACATCGGTCTGAACGAGGTGATATATGACATTGATAACATATTATGCATTTAACGACCTTTCAAACAACAGCTTAGCGAAATGGACAGCTCAGTTTCTTTTTTCGTTTACAGCATTTCAGTACGTTACTGAGTGGGTTGTTCTAGAGCGGGTCGATGGATAGCGAAACATAGGAGACTACATATTTGGACCATTTGGCTGGGATGTCGCATTAAACTGATGAGAGCTAGCTTCTCAAGACAGGTGTAACGACCTGCTGTCACGCATGCAGACATTTCGGCTTATGATGACCCCGAGGGCCGGATGGTAGATATTTCAACTGAAGCTACTCACAAACACAAAAAAAAAACTGAAAAATCCAGTGCTTAAGAAGGAAAGTGACGGCTGGTTGGTAAGCCAAAACTGCCAGCCGGGACTCCAGGCGAGACAGAAGAGCCAGAACACACCCAGTTCGACAGTCAGAGGACAGTTCGGCGCAGCTGTCGGCCGCACAGCTAGCTGCAGTGGGTACCGACGAACCCCCGATGGTTCTGCGGCAGCTGCCCTGCGCTGGTTATTGCCTATTGTTTCCATATTGATCTGCACTGATGCCGCAATATACCAGCGCCAGCCCGCCACAGCTCAGGCGAACCGGCAATGACGGCAGCGACTTAGGCAAGATGGATGAGCGAATCTAATAATACTAACGGTCACACACCATTAGAAGAAAAGATGGTAAGTGTCTGTAAAAAAAAAAAAAAAATAGTATGACCAACAACGGCTCAGATAATGAATGATTGCGCATTTTCCTTCATCTTTAAGCACAACCGCGGGATCATTTTTTGTTTTAAAAACTAGAATCACCATCGAAGAGATGTGTTCCAACTTAGCAACCAACGAAGTAAGATTGCATTTTTTTTTCGGTTGGTTTAGTTTCTCAGCGCTAAAAAAGTTATGCCTCACAAGGACCTCTAGATGGGAACTATATCACATCAAAGTCACTGAAAAATCACAAGTGATGAGGCTTCATGATCGACCAGAGGCCAGTCACTGGTATCAGGCGGCGCTACTCTATCTTCGCCGCCCACCGCGCGCTATCGCCACCATTCATCCAACCCCTCCATGCATTCTGCCTGTCACTCTCCTCGGCACGGGTAGTTCGAACGATGAGACGTTCATGAATGTTGTGATTGTGATGGATGCAGTCATTTCGCCACTGGTTGATGATGCCACCCGGGTAGTAACGGAGCGCAGTGAGAAAGACTTAGTAGCCAAGCGGTGTTGGTAAGGCGCAGACTGATGCAGAATGGTAGGAGCGAAGGAGGGCGTGGGTAGGCGGCGGAGAGGCATGTCTTAGAGGACATTCGGAGATCGTAGGCTAGTTTCAATCAATCAATCAGGGGATAATTTCGATCAGGGCGTCTGTTCGGTCCGAAGACGGGACCCAGCTGTTGGCATTAATCTGATAAAATTGACAGCGGCGCTGCGGGCCAGCCGGGATCGTGACATCGGAGGACAAAGCTCGTGACGCTGACGACGAGGACGGTGACGCATGGCGCTCGTCGTGACCCGGTGCTGACACGCGACGTGGCAGAGGGTGACATATGACGGCGTTAGAGGGCGATAACGAGCCGCTTCCACGGACATCACCGAGCTGCTAACGACCTTCCAGACGGCAGGCCATCAGCGGCCCACACGTCTCTGTCACCGCCGCCACTGAGCCGCTGTTGCCGCCGCCTCTGCGCCGCTGTTGCCGTCACTGCGCCGTTATTGCCGCCGCCACCGTCACCAGCCATCACCTCCACTCTTCGCGCCGCCACCGCCCTCCTCAGCCGCTGTTTTTTCGCACTGTCGCTGTTGTGAAATCCTCTTTCCACTCCTCTGGCCAGCTCAGTCGCCTTGCGTTTATACCGGCTCATTTAAATTCAGTCGGATGGGGATGCTGACGGAGGCCAGAGGTCGCTGAGACGTGGCAGCTCTGGAAGTTTGCATCGGCGCATCGTTTTGTCGTGATGAAGGGCTCGTTAGATTGGCGGCTACGCTAGCTTTTAGGTAGAATTATTCAGACTCAGTATAAATGAAAATGACGAATTTAATAGGTGATACGCGTGCAAAGTAGCAAAACTTACTTGTATTATATCGCAACTTTCATCATTGTTGCAATACAATAGACAAAAATCCTAGTTTTTGAAGCTTTATAAGATACATTTCCCTCTTTCTAACCTATCTTCTCGCGCAGTTGAAATCACAATTTTCTCTCAGACCTTCGAGCCAGCTCTGTTATGGCTTGGTCATCCATCGGATTGGATATCTGTCCAAGGCTCGACGTTATAAGTGGCTCATCCGAAGCTGATTCAGGCCGAAAGGCGTGAGACCAAACGATGAGGATTCTAGCCTTCGAGCTATACCGTGTGTCAGCGAAAACGGCTCCAGCTATGAATAATGTCCGGCTGGCTAATCTGAATATGCATTGGTTTCTTCGATCGTTCAGTTCTGGGCAGAGACGCAGATGCGCCAGAGTCTGGATTTGGACAGCATCATCAAAGGGTGCTGAAATATGTCCTACCAACACTGAATTTCAAATTAAATGTCCTAAAATATTGTACTTAGCTTGGGAAATGTCGACTATACGAAAGCGTTTCACTCTAACTGGTTTTGACTGGCAACTCGCTAACAGTAAAACACAGTTTTTATCTTGGGGATAAAAATGTTCTCAACATGTGTTCCTGTCGACAAAGCATTTTAAGAAGCTACTAAGAGCACGTTACGTAACTTGGTGTGCGCTACTCTTGCAAACATAGCCTGCTGGAGACAAGAGTCACACGACTGAATGTCTTGACGTGGGAGAGAACAGCCTCAGTACTTGGAAGGCACTGACGTGGGAAGGACATACACCTGCTTCAGCTTGATGTATTGAAGGGACATGCTTATCTTCAGTAAGATCGCAAAATAGGCAGGGTTCGCACGGGTTTGCAAGCTAATTGCCATGTTCGACCTCTCATATAAGCTTGTGTCCTTCACCTTTGTTCTGCAATATGTGGTCAGAATGATGCATCTTATATCATTTACAGACGCCAAAATACGTATTTCGCTTGGCATTTAGTTGATAATTTTCTAGTGAGAAACGCAGAAAAACATAGGCATTTTGACACGGTTTGAGGCGTGGGAGCTTGTATCGCATAGAAAAAGCTAACAGAGATATGTCCAGACGTCCAGCTATTAGTTCTTCCAAAGCATAATATTTCTATCATCTAGAACCAGTTGTAAGGCAAGTTCACCTTTCCCAAATTGAATAGCGATGGTTATTAGGTGCCTGGGAAATCCTAAATTAAAACCTTTCTTATTTGTTTCAAAAAGAAAATTGGAAGTAATGCTCATGCATGCTATTTTATCATTTATTTCAGCATTTCAAACGAACGCCATATTTTTCCTCAGTGTTGTCTTACGTGTGGAAGAGGGACGGATGCCCCGCCCAAATGGTTGTTTTTCCGCCGAGCGCGGCCCCGTCTCCAGCCAACACAGCGCGGCGGGAGTGCAAACAGCCAGATGCAAAATCAAACACAGACACCGACCGTATCTCGATCTGGAGCTGACGACCGAGACACCCTCCGGGGCCGGGAAGAGGTCAGAAGGGTGTGGAAACGAACACCATACGCCGAAAGAAACTGCGACATGAGGTCCGTCAGCGATTTGACGGTTTGTGTTGGGGAGCGGCGGCCGTTCGTATCGGCCGCCGGCAGTGTGCGCCGGCGCTGCAACCTGCAGCTCTGCCGGCGGTGATGACGTCGGTGACGTGGCGGCCGCTGATTGGTCGGCGGGCGCCCAGCCCCCCTATATAATGCGGCGCATCGCCGGCGGCGGGGGACGCTGAGCGGTGCGCTCGGCGGGTGGAGCTCGGGGCTGAGCGGTTGGCTCGCCCAGGGGAGCTCGGGGATGAGCTGGCGGGCAGTTGGTCCGGCCTGATGGGCAGTCAGGGTGTTAGTGTGTAATGAGCCGATGTACATAGATTAATACATTAGTTAACTGAGCCGTGGTGTTTACCCGAGAATGCGTGTTCCGAACAACTGGCGCGGTCGGTAGGACGGTTCGGACACTAGCGGACACGCATTCGTTGGGTTGCACCATTTAAAGTAAATTTTTTATTTCTATTTTATTTTGAATCGGCTCAGTAGAGTAACGTAACATGGAAAGAGAAATTTTACTTTTAGCTAACTTTGAAAATTTCACGGGGGTAAATAATCAATCATGGGGTCGGTGGTACCGACGGTTTCGGGCGAAAACGATCGCGTTCTCAGAAGAGAATCGGCTGCAGGGCCTGGTCAGCCTGCTGCAAGATGGCGCCCTGGACTATTTCGCCTCGCTGTCGGAGGATGTTCAAGGCAACCTGCAGCAAACGGTGGCCGCGTTGGAAGCCCGTTTCGGCACAGCGAAGAACGCGATGCAGGCGCACGCTGAGCTGGCGAGTATCCGGCAGCAGCCCGGTGAGGCGACGCGAGACTTCGCTGACAGGGTGCGCCAGACAGGCCGTGAGGCGTACCCGGGAGCGGCAGCCGGTGACCCGGCCGTGGAAGCGACCGTCGTCAGCCGCTTCGTGGACGGCCTCCGTGAAGAGCAGCTGCGGGTGCGGGTCCTGACGAAAGACCCGGCCAGCCTCATCGAAGCCGTGAAGGCCGCCGATAAATTCGAAAGGCAGCAGGACGCACTCCGTGCAATGCGCCCGCCCAGCGAGGGCGAGGCGTTGGCGGTCCAAGACTGGGACGCGCCCGGCACCGCTCGGCTGGACGCGCTGGAGAGGATAATTGGAGAGCTGCAGCGCGCTCTGCAAGCCCTTGAGACAGCGGGAAGGCGGGACGCCTACCGCACGGGGCACGGGACAGGGGCGAGGAACCCCCAACGAGGACCGCCAAACCCGAACAGGCGGGGTAGCGGGCGCCGCTGTTTCCGTTGTAACAGCCCTGACCACTTGATCCGTGACTGTCCGGCGCGGCACACACACGCAAACGAGCAGGTGGGGCGGTCCTTCCCACGCGGTCATCAGCAGGCGGGCCTAGAGTGGGCGGAGCGCCCCCGTGGTCCGTCTGAGGAGGCCGGCGGATGGACGCCTTTCTGTCACCAGTGCGGCCGTGGGGGTCAGCGATGGGCGGGACGCCCGCCTGCCCCGGCGACTGCGGCTGAGAGCATGCCTGCCCGCCCGGTGATGGAGGGCCCCACAGCGCACGCGGGCCACTGGCAGCGGGGGGACACACCGGCAGCGGGGTGCGACCGTGAGTGGCAGCGGAGGGTGGCTGACCCACCTGCCTTCTACAGCATCCCCACGGCAGGGCAGCCCACACAATCGAGGGATCGTAGCGCGACAGGACAGGGGCAAGGGTGCCCTCCTACACCGTCGTTCGTGTGCACGGTAAGGTCAGAGCCGGCGGGCAGCGAGGCTCCGCCAACATCCCAACCCCCGCTCGATGGAATCGGGCATCGCGAGCAGCCGGGGACCGCGAGCACTGGTTTGGTGAGGCGCTGCTCACAGGTTTGCGCGCGGGCAGCGGCCCTCGTGACTTGCACCGCTCGGGCCGTCTTCAAGTCAGGGTTCGACAAGTGGCGACACCGGCCAGCCCCAGTGGCCTCACGCATGGGCCCAGTCGAGTCCGACGCGTCCGGGGCGAGCCGTTGCGGGGGCGGGCAGCCCAGCAGCGACTGCGTCGAGGTCACGGTGACCTCGAATGGGTCAGAGTCGGAGAGCGTGAGCCGCGAGGGCGGGTCGCCCAGCATCGGCATCGCAGGCCAATCTGACCGGCAGACCGCCCAGGCCAGCGGCGAGGTTATCTCGGCTGGCGATGTGGCGGGCGAAGAAGCACGCACCACCAGCCGTCCGGGCGTCGACGGCGACGCAGGGGACGCTAGTCCGGTGGAGTGGAGCGGCACGCAGAAGGCGCAAGAAGAGAGCCCACCGCGCAATCACGCACGACAGCTCCTCAGCCACCAGACGCCTTGCAACACCTCGAAGCCGGAAGAGTGGAGCAGGGCCTTGGACTCTGGAGGTCAGAATGATCGAGTGGTGAGGCGGAAAAGGCCCACCCCGCCTCCAAGGGCCCCGGTGCAGACCGAGCCGGCCACACGCCCCTTCGAGCGCAAAGCCGGTAACGAGCGCGACTTCCGAGCGGCAACTGGAGGGCAGCCAAAGTTCGGCCTACGGCACAAGTGCCCGTGGGGCCACGGAAGAAGAGAAGGAAGAGGAGCCACCTACCGAGTGCGGGACGGCGTCGGTAGACCCAAGATGTGGCACCACGACCACCTGAAAGCGTACGATGGACAGACGTGTGTCTTGCGAAGTGTTGTACATACTTGTAAAATGTGAGCGGTCGTACACCTCTCTTGTGTAGGGGGGGGTGTGTGTTGGGGAGCGGCGGCCGTTCGTAGGAAGCGAGGGCGGAGCCAGGCGGAACCGCCCGTCGGACTATCTCATCGACCCGTCCCTGTACGAAAGGGATCGCATCCATCTCAGTGCGCGAGGCTACCGGGCCATCATGGACCGGTTCCCGGAAGGGGTCATCGTCGGGGCGGTTGAGTGAGCGGCCGTGCTCCTCTCCTGTGTGTAGGGGGGGTGTGTGTTGGGAAGCGGCGCACGGCCGCCCGGCCGCCCGGCGGCCGGCGGCGGGCGCCGGCCGCAAAACCTGCAGCTCTGCCGCGCGGCGATGACGCGGCGGCTGCGGCGGCCGCTGATTGGCTGCCGGGCTCCGGCCCGGATCGTGGGCCTATATAAGGCGGCGCGCCGCCGGCGGCGGGCAGACGCTGAGCGGTGCGCTCGGCGGTCGGAGCTCCGGAGCGGCGGCGAGGAGGGAAAGCTGGCAAGAGGTCCAATGGGATAATCGGGGGTGACTGCGGATTGCGCTGACGTGTACCGTACGATCATTGTAAATATATTGATTAGCTGAACCGAGGTGTTTGCCGGTGGATGCGCGTCCGAACATTTGACTAGTTTGTGGAAAGAATCTGCTCAAATAATCACGGAAACGGAAAAGCTCGCTCAATAGATCGATAAAATATTACAGCTTGAGGAGCAGGATCATTCAAAATACTTTCTCCAAATCATGTAACGACCTTACGATTGCTGCGCAACTTCTCTCTATGCGTCTCCAGCGCTCGAGCCGAGACGTCTACCGTTGAAGTGACCTCGTATGGTGACCTTTGCGTGACCGGAGCCGTTAGCGACCTCCAGTCCACCCACCGCTGTGACTCTCTGTTATCTCCGTGCAGGGTCGGTCGCTGTCTGGCTCCAGACGCTGTCTGGAGTAGGTGCTGTCTGGAAGGGGGAGACGGGGAGGGCACTCTGTCCGGGGTGGGCGCTGTCTAAGGTGGGCGCTGCCTGAGGCGCTGTCTGGGGTGGTCGCTATTTCAGATGTGCACTGTCTGGCGGACGGTCTCTGTCTGGGATGACCTAATCATAACCAACTGAGGTGTGGTGACACAGTTGGGACCATGTGACAGGTTTGATAATACCCAGACGAGTGACGACCCTGTGACATCTATTTGATGGCCTATGAATTATAAACGACTTACATATGTGCCTCTGTTAATTACCAAGCGATGGACCTAAGACGGTCATGTATTGACTCTTGGGTGACTTTGAGGCCAATGACAGCTACATATTAAAAATCGGAAACCCAGGTCTCCACCATATCACGGCACAGGCCATGCAGTAAGGTGACAGAACCATTTCTGTCGGCCGGCCATGAGGCCGCGCTCGTCTTTCTGCCGTGTTTTGATTGCTGAGACACCGCGGCGGTGGCGGCTCTCGCCTGGGCCATCGGTCATTGGCTGACACCGACTGATGTGACAGCAAACACGGTCCCTCGCCCCACCCTCCACTAACACCTCCACCTCCCCACACCGTTAGGCAGCCAGTCACCGTCGTTCGCGTCACCGTCGCGGCCGCCATCACCGACCCCTACTCTGACTCCGGCTCCGGCTCCGACTCCTTCTCTTACTCGGACATCGATTTAAGCTCACTCCGACTACGACACTGACTCCAACTCAGACTCCGACTCCGACTCCGACTCTGACTCCGATGCCGACGTCTCGGCCAGCGGCGATAGGCTCCCCACTCCCCAGATGGTCCGACAGCGGGGTATTTATGACAATCGATGGGGCATCGGGGCGTCATCTTTGGGCTCCAGGCCCGGTGGCCACAGCCGCAGAACTGGCGCAGAAAATAGTCAGCCTCTGAAGGAAAGAGGACAGGAGGATCTGAGAATAGGGATCATGGGTGCTTTGTATCATTGTAAACGAATGATCAACTGGTTTTGATGTGGTCTGTGGCAAAGGCAGAAGTCAGCAGCCAGCCTACATGCCGACAGTAAAAAAAAAAAAACTGTGCATACAATGTACATGATTTGATTATTTGATTTTCGGAAGGTATTTAGGCTAAATATCACAAAGAAAACTTAAAGCCAAAAGGGCTACTACATGCTTCAAAGATCGCACGACAAGATTTTATTAACAGAGGGACTTAATCTCCTTCTGATTATAATTCCACTAGACCGCGTTATTATTTCATTAAATGATAACATCCAGCCACTTGAGTATCCAGGAGCCTGCCACTAATAGGGTTAAAGCATGCTTATGGACTTCTTTAGCTCCCGCAATTTCATGCGCCATGCCTGCGCACAATCACGGAGCGACCATTTCTGCAGTGGCATCAAATGTAGGCCAGCGGTGTGCATAAACTAATTTCCGGAGCGTCTAAGAATAAAGGCGCCGATGTCGGAGCACCATGGTGTCTCCGCTCCTCGAGTCCGCGACCCACGCACTGGCTGATGGTAGGATTTCACGAGAATCGGATGGAGGACGACACATGACGCCTGGCCTCCGGATGTCTCGTATGTGACGTCATCAATTCGGAGTGACGTCACTATTGGCATTGTTATTGTTACTATAATGAATCCACATTCCACAAGTGCCTGAAGGCATTCGCGCATTGCAACAGTCTAAGCGTTCACATAATTCGATGGCATGAGAGTCAGACTATTCAGAGCTAAATAGATAATGCCCCAGGTGATTTCTGAGAATTTCTGGATCGAATTACCGGTTGGCCTGGCTCCGGATTCTGATAATGTATTTCTAACATGGAATGAGCCAGCGCCACCGTACAACTTATACGGATTCTGCGGAACTTCCCATTTAGCATGATTTGATCTGGCTTGCAAGCTATTTCTGACTGCATTGCACACCGGAATCAATGAGGAATCATGGACATCAAGTGGGAGAATATAGCTGCTAGCAAAGAAACAGGTAAGACACTTAACCAAATAGGCAGTAATTGTATTTCTTTGCAGGGCATATTTTAACAAATTTTTACTGCGTCCCAAAGTTGAACAGAGGGCACGTGCTACCACTAAGGGCACAGGGCAAGGAACAGAGTAGGGCACTGAGGAGGGCAGAAAGTAGGGCACGGCAGGTTACAGGGCATGGCACAGGACATTTTAGAGGGAAGGGTACAGGTCAGGGCACACAGCAGGGCACAAGTCAGGGAACCGGACAGGGCACAGGGCAGGGACGCAGTGGGTCAAATCAGCAGGGGCTATGTCCCAAGGCGAGGGGGCTGCGTCCCAGAATGGGACGCAGTAAGTGCCTTAGCCCTCGCCCATGTAGGGGGGGGGGGTTGGTGCAACCCCCCCTGAGGTTTTTCGGAAATAGTGCAAAAACGGCGGCGCGCAGCGCCGCCAAATTTTGGGTACCTTATGGGGCAAACCTTGCGCATCTTTTGATAAAAAAAAAATTTGACCGGGTCATGTCAGGTCACGGAGTTATGACGTCACAAAGGGAACAGCCTCCGGCCGGATTTTCACAAACTGAGTGCCAACGCCCGAGGTTTCCTGCCGGTGGTACGGAGATCGGTTGATGGATCGTGATGAAACTTCCCATGCATGTTGGGGCAAGTATTGGCTATCATATGGTATAAGAAACTTGACCGGGTCAGGTCAGGTCACGGAGCTATGACGTCACAAGAGGAACAGCGTCCGGTACTATTTTTGAAAAGCGCCCGAACCACTATTTTGCTAATTCTTGTCACCTCAATGGGAATATGCAGCAATATTAGCTTCTATAGGGAGCAAATGGACCTCCCAAATCCAAAAATACAATCAGATTTCAAAAATTTTAACTTTTGATTTTTCGAATTTCTGCCGCCGACTGTGACCTTGCCGACTTCCGGCGCTCCCAACGCGCCATTTTTAGAGCTAGGGAAACGAAATACATACCAAACGATAGAAAATTGATCAAGGAACACGATAGTGAAGGTTTCAAGTCGATATCTTCCACCGTTTTGCCGCAATCGCCGCCGAAAGTTGAAAAAAGTCTATTTTTCCGAAAATTTGACCTTTGACCGGTCAAAAGTAGGTCAAATGTTGACCTAGGACCAAAAAATATACCACCAATCGCGAGATCTCGGCGAGAGCAATCCGGTGGTTTTTTCCGCTAAGCTCTACGACGCTCCGTTTTCAAACGCCAAGGGGGGGTCGCACCAACCCCCCCCCCCTGCATGGGCGAAGGTGGCAGATCGCCGTTTACGGGCGAGGGTTAAAATATGCCCTGTTTCTTTGTAACATTATTTCTTTACCATACCTGCCAATTAGCATCGACAATATGGCGTTATTTTGTGACTTTGTCTTGACCCTCGAACTGCAAACTAATCAAAGGCCAACCGAATCGGATCCGCTTGTTAACGGGTGTCAAGTTCAAAATGGGACAAACGCAAAATTAAGGTAGACACTGTGTATTATTAGATATTTTAACGAAACTTTCACCACATATACCTTGTTCTGTCGCCAGTCCACTGGTACTAGTGAATCTGAACCAGGGGTCCATGCCTGTCTGCCAGACGCACGTGCTCTCCCACTATCTTCATCATCGATCGCGGCACCTCCGGGACAATTTTCTTGATGCTGCTCAGGATTCTGGCACGCAGCTGCTGATCGGATGACGCTGTCCAGCCACCACGATAGACTTCTTGTTAAAGTATGCCCAAGAAGTCCTCAATTGGTCCCAGCTGCGGGACATTCGGTGGGTTTTCCTCGCGGATTAAATATCAGGTATGCCAGCCTCCTCCAGAAACTGGCACGTGGCACGTGCATAATGAGCTGAAGCCAAGTCTGGCCAAAATGCATATCCACCCCTTCGGTAGCTGGCCTCGATGAACGGTTTGAGTTTGCTGTTCAGGCACTTTGTGATGAAGACATGGGCGCTAACATTTGTTGAACTGGGGCAAATTGTTGGTTTTGCTACTCCCTTGGGTGATATGGCTATCCACACAAGAAGCTTACGTGGGAACTTCCCAATGGCCAATCGGACGGTACGTCACATTCGAAGGTGTGTCTCCACCAGGCCCAGCGTAAAAACCACGGTTTTGTGGCATTTCTGAGCCAGTGTAGGTGAAGTAGCTTTCATCGTCCATGTGATGGCATCTTGCTCTCGAGTGGCACTCAGTTTTCCCCGGCTAAGGGGTCGCAGGCGGCCCTTTTGAGATTGTTCTCGCTGAGCAGATACCGGAGGAGCTTTCTGGCGCATCCTATATCTTACCCCTTCCTCTCTGAGAATGTGTCTCACTCTGTCATGCGTTATGCCAAAGCTGCGGCCCAAGAGACGAAGTGAGACGCCGACTTTGCCGTCTGCCATGCGAACAAGGTCTTGGCGCCTCTTTGCTGACATTTGGGGAGCAGGCCTGCCATTCTGAGCTCGTCGTATGTGTCCTTTGTCTAGGAATGTATTGATAACGCGATATATCAGTCGGTCGTGAAATACCAAGCGATTTAACGTGGCGGAAAACCTGAGCCTTAGTCAAGTTCGGGTTTTGTCAACTACTCTCGCGACAATGTCTCTTGCGGCTTGCTTGCTCAAAGGCTTCATGACGACTGACCTCAATACGTAGCCACAATATTTTAACATCATGCTCGTGCAATTCACGTATGGACATTCTGTCCAAATTTCAGGTGAATATCTAACGGGAGGTTGAAAATAGAGCGACTTCAATTTTGTCTCATTTTGGACTTGACACCCGTTATCTGGCTCGACCCCACCCTTCTGAGCTGCCCAGCCGTGCCTTACAGCCACCCCCGGGCTATCATCGGACGCCGACTGCAACAGTGCTCAGCGGTCAGCCTGTCGGCCGTCGGCCCGATGTCGTCCCCATCGATTCGGCTGTTCATCGGGCCGTAATTCGCTGCGTAGAGCGGGTGTCGGGCCATCGGCAGCTCGGCACGGGTGGCCGGACAGTGTGCGGCCGCGCCGGACGGCCACGAGCGCCGCATTTTTCGCAGAAAATGCGCCACAATTCTATATCGTGTCGAGGCCAGTTTACGGCTCTGTTGCTTCCGGCGAACGCTCGCCGAAGGGGTACCGATGAAGACTGGTCGATACGATGACCCCAGTGTTACAGAAAATGACGCCGTGTTATGGTTCAAGCCTGTCATCAAGCAACTAGTTAATACACAACATTAAGGGGAAACATCTGGCAACGAAAAATACTTGGCTTCGCGACCTTTTGATAAAGAACAAAAGCTTAATGCCTGCTAACGTGAAACGCTGATGGTTTAACAAACCGTTAGCTTGAAAATGCCTAAAATGGTTCCTGAACTTCTGACTAACAGTTAGCAGTTACACGTTCAAAATTTAGAGTTCACCTAAACATATCAACTAGCCACTGAGGCACTGACTCTGATCACTATTGCGACATGATTGCGACAATGGCGGGCAGCAGCGGACTCGACAAACTTCTCCTTTCTCAGCAGCAGAATCGATGATATGCTGCTGCGCGTCTCAACTGCGTCATTAATTGCCGGCGCATTTCTAAATCTGCTGCTGGTATACAGACATCCAGCGAATCGGCTGCAAGAGCAGCATATTCGGCCCGGACGAATGTCTTACTGCCAGCAGCAAATTCGCAAAAATCAATCTGCTGCTATATTGGAAGACATGATCGCAAATTGCACCTAAACGGATTCCTTATCGAGAATATGAAGAAATCCTAGATAGCCCAGAAACGTTAGTTGTAAATTTCTCGCTTCACAATCGCAAATGTCGGTGTCAAAGAGTGTGCTAATGAGGAAATGGCTAGCCCCTGTAAAACCGAATAATATGACAGGTCATTTCATTTCAAAGCAGTGACAAACATAAATGATTTCAAGCAAACGTGAGAGCTCCACTGGGCACTGAGATGAGCTAGGTTTATCAGTGTGGATCTCTGCCCGATAACTGGGGGCTGGTTCGTGTGATTTATGAGTAATATCACAGCGTAGACTACTATAGGACACATCGATGGCGGATACGTTATCAACATACGCTTTGTGCGTATCAATGTCGTCTGAACTATACTTGGATGGTGACGCATCTAGATAATCCTAGGGAATGATATTAATGGAACTATTTTCAGTGGAAAATAGGGACAAAATTAAATGCTTCTTATACCTAAGTCATGGCTTATTCTGTTCACTTTTAGAATATCCACAAATAAGACATATCCCAATGGCATTAAAAAGTCGTTTCACGAGGGGTTTCACACCACGTTCTTGCATAAGATTGACGAATACAACAGCGGCATAACTTGATTTCAAGTGTTCTAATATGGATAGCACTTATGCAGTAATGCATTAAAGGGACTATCCCACCTTCTAAAATGTTGTTAAAACCAGTTAAATTGTGCCCGACTTTATAGATTGGATGACCAGCAACACGGTTCTGGCATTCATTTTTCATAAAACATCTTAGGCTTCCCATATTCCAAACACAAACTTTCAAATATGTGACGTCACAGCCCAAAATTACCTCCTTCCCCAGGCCACATTACTGTCATAAAGCTGATTCCTTTTACTCTGTAGGCACCACAACAAAGTTCAGACCAAGTTTTAAGCGATTTTTCAACGAACAAACCCATTTAAATCAGAATGACTAAACGAGGTGACGTCACACTAACGGTCGCTCCATGTTGAAGATAGGGCCTTGTGCAAGGCCCATTTTCAAATGAAGGGAACGAATTTCTTCAACACCAAGAGGCCGCGGGGGTTGCAACCTAGATAGATAGTGGTTTCTGAACCTCGCCGCAAACTTGGCTATCTCAACTCAAACCCCATGTTAAAGGTGGGATAGTCCCTTTAAAAAAAGTCAATGTCAGCACCATTCGTCGACCAGTGATCGTAAAATATAGGAGAAAACATGGAAAGGTGGAAAGGTGAATTGCTAAACACTAAAGGCAGAATGGTCATTCATTGACGCGACTTTGAAGCATATTCAGCTTCTTGGTGAATCAAACAGCATTTTGTCCACTCTTTAGTATCTTAGTCTAAATCTTAAGCTCTGAGGAATTTCGCCAATTGGAACTGGCAAGCCCCCAGAATTGCGCCCCACAGATAAGCCGAGTTTACAACGAGAATAGCCATGAGCCATAACTTCCCGCTGCGAACAGATATTGCTGTAGCTCTGAAAGAAATGAAACTCAAAGTCAACGGAAGTTTCGGCAACTTAACGAGCGAGAAGTCGCATATTTCCGCTTATTGCAGCTTGGTTCAACAGATGTGGCGAAGCATCGGTAATTTTTTTAGTTTTATATTTCTACGATTAGTAAATCGTCCGTTACCAGATGCGGCTACAAAAAAAAAAACTAAAATAGGGCTCACTCCCCTTGGTTTTGGTTAACTGTTTTTAAATAGATGCATTAAAAAATTGAACAAAAATAACTTCAAATAACGAAACGACACCTAAAAGCAAGTGATCTATTATATCAAAAGCCTATGCCTAGGTAAACTAAGACTAAGACCGTTTTCATCATTTTTTCTTTGCCACTCCAGATCATCATTTCTATAATATATTCTTCTAAAATTTTTCCTCCATTTCGCTACGGGATAGATAATCAGTCTAAAAACCTTCTAAGGTAACTCGCTAAATGAACTATCGAAACGAGCTTCACCACCGCACTCACGATCCAACAGAGCCGCTCGACACCAGCGCCACTGACGCTAGTCACCAGAACTATAGGATCACGGAACTTGGCAGTAGATGGCAGCACCTACAGGGTAGCCCGACCGTAACCGATCAGACTCTGGAACAGATGCCGAGACTCGTTCGCAGCCGGTGCCAGGAGTGCACATGTGTAACAACACATGGTGGGCTATTAATTCCACCGGCAGGGCTGGCAGCTGACAGAAAATCAACACAACCTTCTCATCGATAACGGAACAGGAACCAAAAACTTGCAAAGTAGCCCGCAGCAGGCTGCGGTCGGTTTCTGAAGGAATTTGGATATTCGATAGCCATGAACTTGCGTAAAAAGTTTCAAGTAGTAACACACAAGTACCTAATTTTCACATATGTAGTTACTGTTAACATTAATGTCAATGTCAATATTTTACATAAACAACGTCGAAAAGTGCTGGAAAACTACAAATCCAATCAGCGCCTTCGGTCATTATAAACATGGTGGTTGTAACACTCTGGTAACACGTCATTGGAGCCACTGTTCGCTAACCATGTCTGGTACTTACATATAAATGCTACTGAAAGTGCCGTGTGTTCCAGCTCAACGATCAATCGCAAAACCATTACCAATGAATACAACAGTAGTCAATCACTGACCTTTGTGTACCCAAAATAAAAATGGCACACTCTTGACATTACACAGTACTTACGCGACATTTGGCTCCATTCATGTACTAAATATGGCTCAACTCCCTAGCACTATGTTTCCCAATAGGTGAGACACCTATAACTGCAGGCTGCTTGGCGTTACCTATACTGATATACCAAATTGCATGCTAGTAAATTGGAATATAGATTAATGCACCTTGGAATTTGGATGTCACCAGAGTAGGTACTGTTAAGTGGCGTAGCGAGTCTTGGTTAAAGCAAAATTCAACTAGTGCTGTGAACGACAATTAGATTAAAAAAATTTCTCCCGCTTTTCTCGTTATGCTCGATTGCTGTTTCCGTGATCATAAATGCGATTTTAATGTCTCGTAAAGCTAGGCCAGAAATTAAACGCTTATCAGCGTAATAGTACAGCACTGCAGCACAGCACTTCGTGGTGTCCAGGTAATTTATAGCAAGGAGTGCTTTAGTTTTAGTATACGATGGTCTGCTACAGGACAACAGCTATCTGACTGGCACAAAAAGTCATCAGCCTAATGCAATTAGACACATCACGTGGCGTGACTTTGTGTCCCTAAAAGCCTAACTTTTGTCCCAAAATGAGCACTCAGTCTCGTGAGGATCACCATCAAGCGAAATGTGAGGCTATCTCGCGACCCACAATGGGAGGGGGGGGGGGGGAAACCCTGTGGGTTTTCGCAGCTAACAGAAATGGCTGCGAATTTTCACTCGCCGTTTTCAGCGCCTCTCCAGACATCAAGTTGACATAGCTCCTGAAAAAATTAGGTCCTAGATCATCTCAGGTCATGAGTTATACTATGTCAAACTGAGGTCATGTTCGGCCATCTTTGGCTGAAAAGTTGTTCACGGAAAAAATCGTAGAAAATCAGAAAATCAGCCTAGAGGCTTCAAAATTGAACAGTAGGTGCAAAAAAGGGCATCGCCAACAAAATGGCTATATTGAAATTTTCCAACAATAAACATCTCAATAGTGTGAGTTTTTCTAACTCAAAATTTAGATTTCTTGAGGTATGTTGAAATTTGGGGAAAATTTCAAAAACCGGAACATGTTTCAAAGAAGCCCGTACGTTCTTCACAGATGCCAAAATCATCAAAATATCTGTGAAACTGCCAGAGATATAGCCATGTGAAGACTAGCCCGCGCCGTGCTGGGGGGGGGCGTTTTTACGCCCCCCCCTCAGGTTTTTCGCGAATATCTCAAAAACGGCGGCGCGCAGCGCCGCCGTTTTTGGTACACGTGTTCCTACATCATTTCCGCACATGTTGTGAAAATTTCAGACCTAGGCCGTTCAAGGTCAGGTCACCAGGTCACGTCAAGTGACCTTACCTCAGAAAAAGTTCAAAGGCTCGCTATAGCTACACCGACTGAACGATCACTTTGAAACTTTCAGCGATTGATATGAGTAACAGTATGTATAAAATGTATATCTCGGATTTTTGATATCTGTGACCTAAGGTCAGGTCAATTTTGCGACCTCTCCATTATAAGTCAATGGGAGAAAATTGAAATGCGCCTCTTTTGGACGAATATCGTTCAAAACGCTCTCAAACATCGGTTCATAGGTAAACATGACACACTGAATAGGAAAAATGCACCTGTGACCCCTCTGTGTGCCCCTGAGGTCATCTCAGGTCATGAACGGTCGCCAGCAGTTTTTTGGCTATAACTTTTGATAGAGACGTGCTAGAGCGGTGAAAACACGTCAGATGTGTTCAGCTCGACGATACGGATCGACTGATATGCAACATGACCCTTTTCGGTCAGGTCATGACCTTGACCTGAGGTCAAATTTTCAAAATGACCTTTCAAGGTCAACAAATAGTTCATTCGACGCGTCTCGACGAGAGGAACACGATGCTGGCAAAAGTAATGTCATGGCGCTTATGAGTCAAAAGTTATTGACGAAAAAACGTTTTTCGTAAAAACGGCTATTTTTGGAGTTTTTGCCCTCTGGAGGCTAAACCGTTGACCTGAGGTCAAATCTGAGAACATTACTCAGAAAGGTCTGTAAAAGGGCTATCGAATGCGCTTTTCCGCGGCGCTGTAGCTCTATCGGTTCCCGAGATAGCCGTTGGCAGTTTCCAAAATGTTGAAATAGTCAACATTTTACCTTTGGTGACCTCTGGTGACCTGACCTTTGACCTGACCCAAAAAATGACCGAAGTGTTTTCGTCCTTATTTTTGACGCTCTTTCGATTGCCGCTTACCGCGTGTCGCTACGTGGCCCAGGAGCCGAGTTAGACGGGGGGGCGTGAAAACGCCCCCCCAGCACTCGGCGGAAAGTTCAGGCCACCAGCACGGCGCGGGCTAGAAATATGGGAACCATTCCATGACGTCACACTTTTTCAGTGCATTGTGCTTAAAGTTAGTTTACGGTGGTATCTGTGATACTTATCCATCATTTCCTGCCTAAACATGACCATTAACGTTTCTGTTCCGCGATAAAAGCCACCTTTGCGTTTGCCAATGTAAATCGGTGCAACTTCGCCTTTTTATCCTGTGTGATGTCATAGGTCCAATAAAAATGGTCAAAAGGGTTTATGTGGCTGCATGCATATGCAAATGCTTGACATGTCATCATAAATACTCGAATATTCACCATTCGGCATGTCGTTCCATCTGATTCACGCAAGTGTCTTCTGATTGGTGGAGAATGACCTCTCTTATGACGTCACAGATCATAATCCATTCAGATGACTATCCACATGTCAGACCTATGGTATACATCATATCCAGACTCATTTAAGCCTCGCCCTGGCAGGGGGGTCGCATCGACCCCCCCTAAGGTTTTTCGAAGAAAGCGTAAAAACGGCGGCGCGCAGCGCCGCCAAATTTGGCACAACCTATGGGGCAACCTTTTCACTGGCGGATCCAGGCTTGCGTTTTGGGGGGGGGGGGGCCAACTCATGCAGGAGCCAAACCTAGGGTACCCCCAAATCCTGTTTTCTCATCGGATTTAGGCCACTTATTTTTCGTCACAGCCCTGACACAATGAATTCTTTTTTAACTGAAAAGAAAAATATATAAATGGTAGCCCACCCGACCCATGCCTTTATATTACTTTGTAAACACTTACCATTGTTTTTATCGACCAGTTAAAGGGACCCTCCCACCTTAACATTAGATTTGAGCTGAGATAGCCAAAATGGGGTCCCTGGCTCACAATTACCGGTTTCGGCACGCACTCACAACATCGAGAAATGCCTTAAATCGGAAATATTGAATTTCAAAATTGCAGCATTTTGATTCAGAGGGGCTAATGCTTTTGGATACCCCTCTGAATGTGTGACGTCAGCGGAGATCTAATGATTTTTTAATATTTTACTAAAACGTTTGGTAGCATGCGGTGGTATAGGCTGCTTTGCGCGCAACAAATGCCGCACTTTCAAATAAAGTCGCTAGGAACAGCAGCGGATATCCCAAAAAGTAAACAAAAACAAAAGTATAATCTCTTGAAAACCGGTGAATATTTTTCGATAAAATTTGGTAGATATTCGTTTTCGCCCTTTCTGAACCTAGCGACATCACTTTCATGTCAATTCATTAACTTTTTTGAAGGTGGGAGGGTCTCTTTAACCCGCTTCGAGTCAGTGCTTGGGTCCCTTTGCGGGCCGGAGGTGGTAAAACAGCCCTGTCTAACTCGGCTCCTGGGCCACGCCCTGATTGAACTATGTTTCATTATCGTTTGGGGGAGGGGAAAACGGGCCACTTTAGGCCTCTGGGAAGGGGGCATGGCCCTAAATGCCCCCTCCCTGGATCCGCCAGTGTAAGAAGAGACCATTGGAGCTGCAGTTGGGTACCTCAGACATCAGGGTACGCCCTCAGATGTATGTATAGGACTCGCATGGAGACCTCTTATGCTATAGTGTACTGAAAGGACCCAAAGGAGCCTGTCTATATGGGCTCCCGGAGATAGACGTGGGCCCTCAGGAGCCCGCCAGAGCCCCAATGAGGGATAAGTGAGGGATACCAAGTGCCTGCAATTGCATATTGCATAAGCCATAACGCCTTTACAAATCAATATATTATGCATCAGTGGCAGATCCAAGGGGGGGGGGCACATGGGTCATGACCCCCTTGGTGCCCGGGGGCACCACAGGCCTGTCAGGGGCACCACCGGCCTAGTAGGGGCACCACCAGCCCGCCAGGGGCACCACAGGCCTAGCAAGGGAACCACGGGCCTGTGAGGGGCCCCACAGGCTTGTCAGGGGCACCCCAGGTCTGTCAGGGACACCAGAGACCTGCCAGGGGCGCCGCCGGCCTCGCAGGGGCACCATGGGCCTGTCAGGGACACCAGAGGCCTAGCAGGGGTACCACATGCCTTACAGGGGCACCACCGGCCTTGCAGGGGCACCTTGGGCCTGTCAGGGGCACCACAGTCCTGTCAGGGCCCAGGGGCACCAGCGGCCTAGCAAAGGCACCACAGGCCTTCCAGGAGCACCACCGGTCTAGCAGGGGCACCATGGGCCTGTCAGGGGCCCCACCGGCCTCGCAGGGGGCACCACCGGCCTCGCAGGCATCACGGCATCACGCAGGGGCACCTTGGGCCTGTCGGGGGCATCACGGGCCTGTTGGGGGCACTTTAGGCTTGTCAGGGGCACCACAGTCCTGTCAGGTCCCAGGGGCATCAGCAGCCTAGCAGGGGCACCCTAGGCCCGCCAGAGGTACAGCCCACCGCTAAAGTAATGTAGGGTTTTACCAAACTCAACGGTTGGCTTTGACTGGCGATTGTTTAATGCGAAGTGATTGAAAAGAAGATGTCAATAGCTAAAGTTGCAGCTGCAAGGGTGACGATACATATAAGCTACATTCAAAGTTTCATTGTAGTCTGGCTAATCGTTCCTAAGCTTCAGAAGCAGAACATACCCATGACTGAAACCCCACATTACTTCTGCTGTGGACTGTACCACAGGCCTGCCAGGGTCCAGGGGCACCACAGGCCTAGCAAGGGTACCACGGGCCTGTCAGGGGCACCTCAGGCTCCCGTACCCCCCCCCCCCCCCAGATCCGCCAGTGATGCCACACCACGTGAAACACCGCCAACTACCAGCTGCCGCGCCATAAACACGTGCCAACAACAGTCTTTTTTAAGGTCGAATCCGCTCGCGCAACTTTTGACTGACCCTCACTGCTACTATATTGCTTCTATATTATGCTGTGGAAAGCTTTACTTCACCAAGTGGCTAAAAACCTCCATCAAGGTATATTTTCTTAGCAATTTTTCTGGCGTTTTGGGGGGGGGGGCAAACAGGCCACTTTAGGCCTTTGGGGGGGGGGGCCATGGCCCTCGTGCCCCTCCCCCTGGATCCGCCAGTGAACCTTTTTACATATGACCTGAAAATTTCAGGTCCGGGTGACCTTGGGTCAGGTCACCAGGTCAGAAAAACCGGTACAATGTCATGGTCAAATTTCAATTTGTTTATGCACCTGTCCAACTCACAGTTTTGGACTGATTTCCTTCAAACTTTCAGGATGTGCTAAGTTCACCGAGTTGTATAACATATAGTCCGGCTTTTTTTAGGTCAGTTAGAGGTCATTACGTCGTAATGTTAAGCCTATGGGAAAATACTAAATTCGGAAAATACTGGAGATATCCGCTTCGTTCTATCACTTTTGTGCTTTGAAACCACGGTACTTAACAGCAGGTCACTTGGTGCTTCTTTGTTTGGTGTACTTATCCATGGGTCAGGTCAAATGAGGTCAACTGAGGTCAAATGACGTTTTTGCCAATAACTTGGCACATAATGACGCTAGAGCTTAAAAAATGGAATCATTGTGTTCCTGGTGATCAGTCCAATCGAATGATATGCGATATGATGCAATTTGGTTAACTTGAACTTAATTTATTAATTTAAGCTTACTTAAAATTTAAGAAAAACATTAAGTATACTTAAGCAAGCTAAAAAGCATATCATTCGACGCGCCTTGACGTGCTGAGTTCACTGGTGCTTTTCTTTTTGCTCTATCTTAATTAGATCAAAAGTTATAAGCGAAAAACTTTTGAACTGTTTTTAGCGAAATTTTTACATTTATACCCCCAAAAACCCCCTAAATATTGACCTAGAGCAACCAAATTTGCACAGGGGCGAGAACTCCAGGGGGCCCACCTACCTACCAAATTTTGTGTTTCTAGGTACCATAGGAGCCAATCGCGAGGGGGGTCGCATCGACCCCCCCCCCCCTGCCAGGCCGTGTTATGAAAAATGCCCTGCCAGGGCGAGGGTTAAGGAAACTACATGTTTTTATGACCTGGCTTATCGTCATTATGATTTGGAAAGATTTGATTTTTTTACCTCCCTATGACGACACAGGTCAAACATCGAGTTTACCAATAGCATATATTATATTATGCATCTTGATGAGCTATTTTGATTGCCGTTTGAATTTTCGGATCCAACAATGGGTTCCGGAGATAAAGACGAAATGTGCGGACTGGAACTTGCCCTAACCTCAACGGGGCGCGGCTGACTTCACCACGCACCCCTATTGCAATGGCGTAATGTTGACAAGGAAAAATGACGAATATCACTGCAGCTGCTTGGCAACAAGGTGCCGCAATTCTAGTAATATCACGGTTTTGTTTCTTTTCAGGAGCCATTCTGTTTATGGCATCACAGTTGCGCTACGATTGGTCCTGCGGCACAGCCTAACTTCAGGCGCATGCACTGGTGTCATCTGTTGAGAGGATTTGCAATAGACCTCCAGCCAAAGGTGTTACGGTATTAATTCAGTTTGCAATAAACATTGATGCCATCGGTAAAACTATCTATACACTGCAGCAATGATCTTTTTTCGAATAAAGCAATTACACTCATATCAATTATAAAACCCAATTAAAAAGTTTTATTTCAAGGTGATTACAAGCGAGCGAACGAAAGCGAACGCCATGTCACATTTTCAATATGTCGGAAAAATATCAGTGGTGGAGCATTTGGCCGCTTTAAAAGAAAAACAATGTATCTCAAAATTGACGGCACATTTACACCATCTCTCAATGCTGGCAGGTGTCGCATTCATTTTACTTTCCTGTACAGTAAACTGAAAATGATAGAAAAACTACTTATCTGTAAATTGTGACGGATTACGCAGGCCTGCAAAGCGGCCAAATTACCCCGCTAGCAGGTTTATTTGACCAGCGCGGTGGGGTGGGGTAAGTCGGCCGGTGTTAGTTTGGTTTCGGGTTAGAGCATAGAAAGTATTTGTGGAGTCATAATAGAGTCAGAGAAGAGTTTCAAAAGAACTTTATCCGATTTTGGTGTCGAAGAAGAGTTGTATCAAGAGTAAAAAATGGCAATGCTCCCTAATGTGCTGGGAGTCAACTTTTCTCTCAGTGGATTCTCATACCTGGCAAGTGGAGCATCAGGAGAAAACTGAGCTATAGCAGTTTCGAGCGCCCGTTCCTCCGAAACTGCTGGGTACTCACCTGAAAAGGAGACAACAATCAAACAAAATCCAAATGCATTACGTATACTAGTGAAAGTAATCTGACAGAAATGGTGCTATATTTGAATTTGATATTGCCAAAACAGACTGCCACAAAATGGCTGCATGAGTTCGTGAGTCGAAACGTTGCAGAGCATTAACAGTATACATCGCACGACAGGGCGCTGGGTTGAGGGTTGAGACTGAAATCACCACAATAGTTACATGCTGCTTGTCATAAGCATAAGAAATTAACAGCCTGATAAGTGATATACCTACATATTAGTCTTTTTCAATATAATAACAAATAAAGCGAGGTAGCGTAACGGAAAGGAAACAAAATGTTTACTTTATCAATACATGGTGAAGATGACACCAGATACGTTCAATTTAAGCCAGTTAACATTAATTTTCTAAGGATGACTGTATGTCCTACTGTGCAGTGTTCACTATGCACATTATTTAGCAGCGCGAGTCCCTCGATATGGGATGTCTCCTCAATCCCTCCTGTTCGGGCACGCATAGTCTATGTACACGCTGGAGAGGACTCCGGGTCTGAATGAGCATTGACCGTCACCGGACCGCAGCTGGCACTTAACGACAATCAATGAATCTATTGCTGAGGCGGCGCCTACCGAGCTATCTCCGAGTCGATCCGCAGCGGCCCTGCCATCTGTCGGCCAAATAGCCAACTAGCACTCGCACGGTGCTTTTGAGACACGCACGGGGACAGATACCGACAGCGAGGGATGGGTAGTTCAGAGGTGTCGCATTGGCTGACACAGAAGGCTGGTATTGAACAGCCCGGGTGATGATGCTAGGAAAGTAAAAAATAAAATCCTTTGAATTCGCTTTGCTGTGTGTCTCTGTGCATTTTCATGTTTTTTTTTCAAGCAAAGACTTTTACCAAGCTTTTACCTATTCCAGGAAAATACAACTTTGCATTCACTTTGAAGGCTACAAAGGATGTGGCAAGTATGTTCCTCTTTGGATTTTTGCCAGTGAGAGATGGAGTAAGGACGAAGGACGAATGTATGAGTGGGACTTTTTCCGGTTCAAATGGGTAACCAACATGGTATGCAAGGCGAGCATGGTATAGGTACTATTCACTTGTTTTATGACCTGTGTACATGTAACCGCAGGCTGTTACCTATAACCTATGCTTACTCAAATGCTTAGTTAACCCTCGCCCGTAAACGGTGTTTTGCCACCTTCGCCCATGCAAGGGGCGAAGGTGGCAAAACGCCAGGGGGGTTGGTGCGACCCCCCTGGCGTTTGAAAACGGAGCGTCGTAGAGCTTAGCGGAAAAGACCAACGGATTGCTCTCAACGAGATCTCGCGATTGGTGGCATATTTTTTTGGTCCTAGGTCAACATTTGACCTACTTATGACCGGTCAAAGGTCAAATTTTCGGAAAAATCTAACTTTTCATATTTCCGCGCCGATTGCGGCAAAACGGAGATATCGACTTGAAACCTTCACTATCGTGATCCTTGATCAATTCTCTATCGTTTGGTGTGTATTTCGATGTCATAACTCTAAAAATGATGCGTTGGGAGCATCGGAAGTCTGCAAGGTCATTTGTGCATTGGGTCACGTCAGGCGTGTGACGTCACTGACCTGACCCTGACCCAAAATGAACTACAAGAAACAACCGACGATGCCTGAAATGGATAGCAAATTCGAATTCAGGGCATCAAAATACCCCGAAAAGGCATACAAGTGCAACAAGTCATTACAGGTCAACCGAGGTCACTGACCTCACCTTGACCTTTAGTAACCTTCAGAATGTCAACGGACATTGTGCCAATGTCAAATCAGCCAGTTGTGATTCTAAAATAATCCATCAGTGTGTCAGGTCAGTCGGCATTTATACCAATGTGAAGCTATCTCCAATTTAGCGTAAATCTGGCCGGAGGTTGTTCCCTTTATGACGTCATAACTCCGTGACCTGACATGACCTTGACAAAAAATACCAAAAGTTGCGCAAAGGATGCCCCATAAGGTACTGAAAATTTAAGCAGGCTATCTGAAACGGTTCGGCGTGTAGCTAAGAAAAACCTCAGGGGGGGGGGGGGTTGCACCAACCCCTCAACCTACATGGGCGAGGGTTAAAATACTCAAATACCAACTGCTTAATACTCAATGCTCAAATGCTCAAATATTAATTAGTGAAATACTTTTCGTTAGATATAGGTATAGTCTCAGGGTCGAACAATTTACCTACAAATCGATATGGCCCCGGCAGGTCTAAATATACATGGAGACATGTGAATAGCCTGTGTACAATACACACCGCGCTGGCGTGCCGTGTTGCTAACCACCACTCTAAGTCCGCCGCTCAATCATTCATACCCTCACCCGTGGCCAATGGTTCATTTCGGTAGGCATTGGGCACCGTCGGCCATCATTGGGCACAGCTGGACATCGTCTGCGACAATTTGCCGCCGTGGCACTCGTCGTTCGCCGTTTGCGCGGCCGTTGTCGGCCGCTGACGGGCGCTCGCCACCGTTTGCCGGCGGCCTCTCATCAATCAATCGCTTGCTCGCCTCCTCGTTTCGTCGCTATCCATTCTGTGCAGGCGCAGTCGATTCGTCGGCAATCGATGCGTGAATGGACCTACTTGTGGCGTCCACGGGGTTAGCTAGGAGTAGGGCTGATAATCCCGGGACTTTTTGGCAATCCCGGGATCCCGGGATTTTAGAAATGCAATCCCGGGATATCCCGGGATCCCGGGATTGAGCAGTTTTTATTTTAACCTGTCTACAAAGCAGAAGTTTCTTGCAATATCGTATGTATATGGCGCATCCTTACCATCATAAACACAATATCAGGCATACACCTTCACCCCGAACAAATATAAGAGCATGAATGACATTGATCATTGTATTTCTTGTTTATATTTCGAGTCAGGATACAGTAGACGTGCCTACGGATTGTGGTCGTCTGACCAGCAGCATGTCCTGGTCACATTCACTCGTTACGGTAGTAGCACTTGAGGAAGCAAAGTGCATCAACGACTTCGTCGCCGAGACTCGACCGCACTTTTGTGACGATATTCCCGACAGTGGAAAACACTCGTTCCGATTCAACGCTCGTAGGAACTATGCCCTTCAGCCAGTTGTAGGACAGCGCTACCATGCCTGTCCTTCCTGAGATAGGTAAATTTTCCAATTCTTTCCTTATGGCCTTCGTCATCATCAGAGAAGTTTGCGAAAAGTTAATCCCAGACGGGCATGAACTGGTGCCTTGCTCTGGAGCTCTAACCTCATCTAGAGCTTGTTGAAGCATCGACTGAAGAGACGGCGCTGATTCAGGATCATCAGCGTCCATCACTTAGATATTCATCACTCCAGATATTTTCAGTACCTTTTTACAAAGACGACACTTTGCTGTGTGGCCATCTTGACTTCTTAGATAATGTTCCCACACCGCACTGCCTTTAAATTCAGCAAAATCCGACATTTTGGCAAAGTTAGCTATAGCTTATCACAAAGGCACGTAATTAATAATTATTCACTAACGGTAACCATGCCCAGGGCGCCCGGCCAGCCTCACGAATCGTCCAGCCACGGGGCACTGACAGTAACTGAGCCACCAGACGTGCTCCCACTGTCACACAGAGAAGACGGCCGACCTCCTCCCACTCGATGGACTCGAATTCGATAGTCGTCATAGTATGTCATCGTGCAAAATGATCTGTTAAACCGAGTACGCGAGGGACGTCGCGGGGAGCGAGAGATGAGCCGAGAGAGAGCTCGTCTCTCGCCACATTGTGAAGGCTGAGACGGTGTGAAACAATGTCAATTAGGTATATATGTAACCAATACTTGTGCATAACGACTTTGCACGGCGTAAGTAAGATCTTTGGACATAAAACTGCACTGTAATGCGTTGTTACTCACTTACCTTTTTTTACATACCTACTATCAGCTACACTTTATGAACGATGTTTCTGTACGGAAAATATCGGGATCCCGAAATCCCGATGCTTCTAATCCCGGGATTCGGGATTAATACAATCCCGGGGATCCCGGGATCCCAATCCCGGGATTATCAGCCCTAGCTAGGAGCCGTATTAATGCAGCTGAAAAGGCGTAGTCTGTGGCGTGTCAGTGGAGCAGACATGGTGGCATAGCGATTATCAATCATGTGTAGCTGCGTGTGTGTGAGACTGTATGGGTGTGCCAAGGTATATGCAGGTGCAAGTACTTTGTATGCGTGAATGTCTTTTATGTCACACGCGTATAGTTTTGTCTCTGTGCCTTTGAACACGTCTGTTTGATGTTGACACATCGGTGTCTGAGTCTGTGAGTCGGCACGTCCGCTGACAATGCCGGTTAGTGCGTCTGGCGGCTATACTAGAGCTCGACAATCGACATGTCATCTGCAGTTGCCCTTCGGTAGCAACATTAGGTTTGCGGTCGTTTCGGCGAGCTTTTTGTTTGAGTTTTATTCCAAAATGATAAAAGCACCGTCGCATCTATACCGTTGAATCACTCATACCAGTAGATACTCGTAACCATTAGACGGTTCGTCTTTTACTTCTTTCCAAGCATTATGATTAATGATCCCATTTTGAATGCGTGTTTATTGTAATTAAAATGTCTAATGTTTATCGATTCAGAGCCAAGCCACGCTTACGAGTCTTTATTAAAGTATCCCTCAAGTCGGCATTGCATGGGAAAGCATATCAAGACAAAAATGAGCGCGTTCATGTCGGATCACTTAGTTTCAAAACGGGCATATTAAATGACATAAGATTGATGGGTGATCGATTCACACCAAGCAATCAGCGATGTGCATTTAACAACGTTTGAAAAAGACCTGACAGGTCCGAGCTAGCGTTTGTAACTAGTTGTGAATAAGAAACTCTATGAGAGCACGCCTTCTGATGTACTGAAAAGAAGGAAGCACAAAGATTGGCTATTATCACGCGCCGTCAGATAACGTTGTGATGCCGAGCATTAAAATAACAAACATCTATAACTTTGATCACTGGCAAAAAGTAATCGATCACTTTAGATTACACCGAGTTCGCACCTAATGTTACCTGAGGCCAACCAGCAATTTCAAACAGAGAGATGGATCGCAGGACACAAAGCTGGTGCTCCCCAGAATGGAGCACCATCGTGCTCCATAACAAAGGCTTGCCTGCTAAGCAAAGACTGGGTGTAGTCCTAAAAATATAAGCCAACGCAAAGAAAAAAAAAAAAAAAACGCGAAGCCCCCAATAAAAGCACATACAAAACAACAGTACTCATAAACGTTATAACTGTTCGCAATGAAACCGCGTAAATTATGTGAATAACAAAAGGCAAAGTTTTGATATAGCGTCTAGTTAGATCAAAGTCGTGAATTTTGCATAGCCATGCCAGTTGCTTAAATGAATGGCAATTGGGATGATTGTTCAATGAGCTTGCTGGTCTTCAAGGAAGCCAGCGCTTGCAACGCTTGATTATCCATAATCTATTGTCATTCACATCAAGTTTGTTATAATGCAAAGAAATCTCAGCAGAAATTGGTGTTAGAAGGAATTGAACTACACAATATACATGATACCATCTTCTAGCTCCCAAGATCTTCTGGTCACAGACTTTAATAAGAAAGGTAAGCATGTTTATATTTGGTAATGAGGCAACGACATAAAATGAGACCTACAAATAACTTAAATTTTATTTAATTAACAAAGTAGTAGAGCACTTCATGGGCCGGATAAATCCGTTATCCACGGATAAATCCGCGGACCGGATAGGATTGGATTCTAAATTTGTTAAAAAAGAACGGATATGGGCGGGCCGGATTTGGGAATTGAAGGTTGAACCCGGATCAAAACGGATCAAAATTTTAACATTCAACATTGAAGTTAAAAATTAACCTAATGTGTTAACCCTCGCACGACCAGGCCATTTCTCATAACACGAACGACCAGGGGGGGGGGGGGTTGTTACGACCCCCCCCCCCCCTGGCGTTTCGAAACGGAAGGTCGTAGAGCTTAGCGGAAAAAAACCAACGGATTGCTCTCAACGTGATCTCGCGATTGGTGGTATATTTTTTGGTCCTAGGTCAACATTTGACCTACTTATGACCGGTCAAAGGTCAAATTTTCCGAAAAAATCAAACTTTTTCAACTTTCCGCGGCGATTGCGGCAAAACGGTGGGAGATATCGACTTGAAACCTTCACTATCGTGTTCCTTGATCAATTCTCTATCGTTTAGTATATATTTCGTTTCCCTAGCTCTAAAAATGGCGCGTTGGGAGCGCCGGAAGTCGGCAAGGTCACAGTCGGCGGCAGAAATTCGAAAAATCAAAATTTAAATTTTTGAAATCTGATTGTATTTTTGGATTTGGGAGGTCCATTTTCTCCCTATAGAAGCTAATATTGCTGCATATTCCCATTGAGGTGACAAGAATTAGCAAAATAGTGGTTCGGGCGCTTTTCAAAAATAGTACCGGACGCTGTTCCTCTTGTGACGTCATAGCTCCGTGACCTGACCTGACCCGGTCAATTTTCTTGCACCACACGATAGCCAATGCTTGCCCCAACATGCATGGGAAGTTTCATCATGATCCATCAAACAATGTGGGTATCACCGGCAGAAAACCTAGGGATTCGGCGCACACGTTTGGTAACTGTCGGCCGGAGGCTGTACCTCTTATGACGTCATAACTCCGTGACCTGACATGACCCGATCAATTTTTTTTCGGCAAAAGATGCGCAAAGGTTGCCCCAGAGGGTATTGAAAATTTCAGCCCGCTACGACAAGCCGTTTAGCGTGCACTTCGAAACAACCTCAGGGGGGGTTGATACCCCCCCCCCCCCTAGGCGTTCTAGGGTTAAGCGGCAGCAGAGGTTTGATTAAAGTAATAGGCATCATTTTATGACACTCACTTGTCACAAGACTTGTCTTCAAGTGGATAATGTATGCAATGTATGCATGGTTTTTGGAACCATGATGGTCTATGAGATGTATGGCTGTCTGGTCCCTTAGATTGAATTTGTTAGTCCAGTTTTGGGTGAAACCAGTTATTGGTGAAACGGATTATTACGGATATTTTTTTGAAGTTTGGCTGCACTACGGGCCATGGGTGGGCCGGATTCTGATATTCAAAGAAAGGCGGATAATGGGCGCATCTGGATATGACTTGCCGGATATGGGCCGGGCCGGATCCTAAAAAGCCTATCCGTGAAGTGCTCTACAAAGTAGTTACAAATTTATTTTCATATCCTATCCTTGACAGATCACCAAATGTGATGTCCCGAGTGCCGGTGGTCCCAGCTGATGACGTGGATAGGGGAGGGTCTGTGGTCTGTGGCAGACCGCACCCGAGGTCCCGGGACCAAACCCGATCGTGTGGGTCCGGTCCGATCAGTGGGTGCGTCCATCTCCGATCACGTCTTAATCCCATCAACTATTAAAAATCTAGTGGTTGGATGGCAGGAGTGACGTTATCTGTGCAGTCGCCAGCAGCGAGTCTGTGAGTCTGCTGAAGTCTCACTCTCGACAGTTGATTCCTGCGACCATTTCGAACGATACATATTTTGATAATAATACCCAGCTACTGCCCCGGGCAAGAATATTTTCATCAGCCTAAGCCTTAAGTCAGATGAATGCGAACATAAGGACTTCGCTCAGAACATTTTTCATGTTATCATGTTATTGCTCTCGCCAGCGCAGTGCTTCATTTGAAGTGGGTCTTCATTGTTGCGCCGGCTATTAAAAACGCGGCATGAAACACCTTTTCTTTCAGGTTCTATTACTCAACAGGTATGAGTACTGGCTCCCAGTGACCAGCAAAAGACAATATTCATTTTCCGTTACGTAACGGTCTTTTTATAGTTAAGACTGTTTTGCGCAACAGAGGCTTGATGCCAATATCTCCGTACTATCTTTGCACAGCGGATAGCTCTCATTAATTCTACCTAAGCTCCTAAGCTACCCAAATGTAATTTGGCTGCCTAATAGACACAAATGTACCTGCACAGAAGGATAGGGCCGCCAGGGTTAATGCAGTTCCGCCATGTGTAATCAAGACCTCCGAGCGCTGGTGTTGTGCATGGTGGGATATTTGTGTATTCTGCGCAGCATTAGTGGTCAGATTGTATGTGGAATCGGATGCTCACGTCTGCACGTCCCTGTCAAAGTTTTACCACTTGTTTCGTGGCGGTGGTTAGCAAAACTCTACAGGCTCACCTCGAGTCTCTAGTTCAAACACAGTTCGCCGGGACGGTTGCATTTTCTGTTAGCGGCTATTCGTCGTGGCTGGCGTCGCTCTTCTCGGTTGGTTGGAGAGGCAAGAAGGCGAGACGAGCGTTAACCGAGCTCTGACCGAGCTTTGACCGAGGTTTGACCGAGCTCTGACCTCACTCTGACCGAGCTCTGACCTCACTCTGACCGAGCTCTGACCTCACCCTGGCCGAGCTTTGATCAATTTTTGACAGTCCTTTGGCCAACCTTTGACCGAGTATTGACCGCGCATAGACCGAGCTCTGACCGAGCTTTGACCGTGCATTGACCGCCGACCTAGACAATGTCCTGCGCTCACCAGTCCGGCCGGGCCCCCCATAAATTTGGCCAGGTCGGCCGTTTGGGCGCGGCGACAGCCGTCTGAGACACACCGCCGACTGAACTTTCAATTCGGCTCCCGGTAATGTTTTCCGTGACAAACTTTGAAGGAGAGCATTCCGAGATAACAGTTCTCGGAACAATGCTTCAGAAAATGCGCTTTTGAAAAGTTGACTGCCTAGAGATTTGGCTGGAGCTTCTCGGTGGCCGGAAACTATGAGGCTGTGCTACTAATAGCTCACTCAACTTAGTAACAACTTTCAGAACATTTGTCAGTGAATGTGATGTCCCAGCGGTGGTACCTGATCAATATCGAGCGTGTCCGAGTTTTGCCGACAGTTGGCATGCTTGGCAAGTTTTCCATCGATTCGCAGTCGTCGAGTGATGGTGACACCGATTGGACACAATGAACTCAAACAAGCGACCGAAAGGATTCTGCTCACCTCTCTCCATCTAGCTTCTGCTTTGTAACCCTTGACCTTTTCGACGTGGTCCATGCTTCCATTGTCATCCAAAGATTCGCCTATTGTTGCCGCCTCCGCTCCTCACGATTCTATCATGTTGTTTGCATCGACTCTCTCTCTCTCCCTCTCCCCTCTCTCTCTCTCTCTCTCTCTCTCTCTCTCTCCCTCCCTCTCACCCCCTCTCTCTCTCTCTCTCTCTCTCTCTCTCTCACTCTCCCTCTCTCCATCTCGTCTCGCTCGATTCTCCCTTATTGAGCCCGGTAACTCCCCATCGGAGCTGTGCCCCGGCAGCCGACCGGAGACAATGAGATTGACCGGGCCGCTGGAGGCGGGGCCGCCATGGGAGACCAACGATGCAATTGCAGACAGCTTGGAGACGAATTGTCGGAGATCAGAGACAAGAGGAGGCCAACCGGAAGGGGACTCAGTGGATAAACAGAGATACGCGCTCCGAACAATCTCATCATAAAACCATCAAGTGGGGTAGAATGAAATGTCCGGGATCACAGAAGCATCACTGCTTCACAACTGGGCCATAGACGAGGACCCGGCCCAGTGCAGTGGTGACACGACGTCACGGTCCAATTTTCGGAAACTCGCGGGATAACGAGTAGGGCTCGCAGCTCAAGAGAATTAAGAATAATCTTTTCACATAGAAATGAGCATAAGCGCTCGAATAACCACAGCAGAGCTGCCGCTTTGAAGTTGCCAGAGAAATGTCGCTGAAACCCGACTGCAGGCGGTCCGCCGCCGCAGGGACCAGTGTGGCCACATTCAGAACTCCGTCTGAAGTCGAGGGGTTCAGAGCGATCAATGGTGGCTGCACTTCAGGGGATCTCCCCTCGCCCTCTACCTCAACTCACTCTAGCTTGACAAGTCCCTCAAATAGAACAGTGGACGGGCTCGTCATCTTATAGAAGCCTCTAGCACGGTCAACAGGGCCTCGGCTCTTACGCACGCTCCTGTACTTAACCGCACGGTTCGCTTCCCCGTGCTCACGCAGGCGGCGGCACGGGACGCACGAGCCGTGAGAGATGCGCCCGTGGTCGATTCAGCACTCAGCAGCCATCCGAGGCACTGCAGGACAGAACTGAGAGCATTTGTAACCGGTGAGCGAGGGTTTGCCGACGTCACCGGATGCCGAGGCACGCGCCAAGTGATCCACTGATACACCGTATTAGAGAACCTGTGTGGACACCGACCGGTGGGACCCGAATACGGAGTGGCCGTGGCCGGCAGATGAAAGCGGCACATTACCTCGGCGTAAATGATTGAATCAGGAATTACTGAGAGTGGTACACTGAACGTAAGGGAAAGGAAGGAGGGATACAGGAGCAGAGCTAAGATCAAAGGAAGGAGAGATGGAACGGATAATGTTATAAAGATCGCGGTAATAAAGTGAGAGAAAGGGAGAGAGAGAGAGGGGAGACAGACAGACAGACAGACAGACAGACAGACAGACAGACAGACAGGCAGACAGACAGACAGAGAGCGAGAGAGAGAGAGAGAGAGAGAGAGAGAGAGAGAGAGAGAGAGAGAGAGAGAGAGAGAGAGAGAGAGAGAGAGAGAGAGAGAGAGAGAGAGAGAGAGAGAGAGAGAGAGAGAGAGAGAGAGAGAGAGAGAGAGAGCGAGAGAGAGAGAGAGACCCGGGTGTAGCCGAATGAGATTCAATATCCCCTTACCTCCCTCTTTGTCGAGCAATGGCCATTTGTTGAATACTGAGTGATTCATTGCCCGCCAAGTTTCAATAGGGCGGGCCTCACGACTGTCATACCGGATAAACCGTGCACCCTTATTAGATGGCCCAATTGACATGGGCCAGTGGACAGATAATGTGTTAGCCAATGCTCTCAGGTTATAGAGACTATTGTGACGGTGAATGCACAGTCTGTGTGTCTGAGAAGCAGCGACGGACGCAGCCATGGCTTGACTGTGCAAGGAATTTCCGGCCCGTTTATCAACAATAAGTGCCGCATACCCTGACCTCTAACTGGTGGAACGGTCAGCTAGGCGTTTCTAGAAAAGTGATGGTCGCCCAAGGTATGTTATATCTCAGCGCGGGAGAAAACTCTGAGAGGCAAGAGCGCAGCACCGTGGTGCAGTTGCTGCTGCTTCAAGAAGCAGCAGCAGCCTCTCCGCCGGTGTTATTAGTGTCTAACTAACGTTTGCACATCAGAGTGTTTGAACTACTACAGATTACTATGCCCCGAGGACGCAACTTAGAGTAAAATTACAAAAATAAAAGAATTAATCACAGCTTCACTTCACACCCGTTGATGAATCCCAAAGCTAATGGAAGAGGATCCTAAGGATCAATCTACGCCCACAGTGCTTTAAATTAACACCTGGGCTTTCCTTTTAAATAGAAAAGTATATAGTTATTCCCCACTGCATGGCTGAATCCCAGCGTTAGTGACACATATACTTAAAGATACCGGTGTTGGGATAAAACCGGAAACGGGTACGTGAGATTTTCTCAACTTCGATCAATAGCTCCGCTGAAGCGCTGGCTTTGTTACTTGCGCATGTTCTCATGCCAAGGGTGCTTTCAATAACGCTGGTCATCTCAGGTCAGCGGTGGCCCTCTTCGACCAGCGTTACTACACATTGATCCCCTACCCCGCGCCCCGCTGGGGGGGGGGGGCAGAATCTGCCCCCCCCCTCCCGTTTTTCGCCAATAACTTCTAAACGCATTACGCCAGCGACGTCAAACTTTCAGTACCTTATCATACATCAATTTGACACGTTCCCTGAAAATTTGAACGAAATCCGTCGGAAAATTTTGAGAAATTGACGTTTTCGTGACGTCATGTTCGCCATTTTCGCCGCAAAAACGGCAAAATTTCAAACGCCGCTAACATCTTCATTTTTAAAGGAATCAAGACGTAACAAAAAAAGTTTACGTGATTCCACGTTGTCTATCAAATGGCTATCTCGGTTTTTTGAAAATTTTGGATTTTGGCCCAATTTTTTTTCTCAAAAAACTGATTTTTTTGGGAAAATAGTTATAAAATCCAAAATTTTGAGTGTATCGAAAAAACCGGAATATATGTCAGAGAAGTGGTCAATGTGCATCTACATACCAATTTTTAGAAGAATCGGTTCAAAAATGTGGGAATTATTCAAAATTTTATGACGTCACGACACACAAAATTTTTGAAAAATGATTTTTTTGGAAGTTCTAGACCTCGTACGGAAACAAAAATGGCACCATTCGATTCGTCGTGAAAAACTGCATCAGATAGACACCTTTTTGGGCCTTAACAACAAACGTCAAAATTTGACCTCACTTGACCTGACCTTGACCTGACCTCGACCTGAAATTCATCCAGAGGTGGTCCATATCACTTATTGAGTGTGCCTATTAAATTCTATGAGTAAAATGACCCATAAAACATGTGTCGCACATGCCCTTTTCTATATTTTGTTTTGGTGACCTGACCTGACCTGACTTGACCTTGACCTTGACCTTTGAATGAAATTATATGCAACGAATATTGTCTTGGTAGTCTAAGAACACGTTTTGGGCAATCAGTCTCAGTCCATTCTTCGGCAACTACGGTGCAAGGCCGATACTGTAGAAACTTGCATTTTGTACCCTTGACCTGACCTTGACCTGACCTCTGACCTACTTAAGCAAAAAAGTTTGGGCTCTTAAGATCCGCCTTGTTGAGAGCTTTCGATTGCCGTTTTCCCCGTCTTTCTACGACCATCGGTTCGGAAGTTAGACAGGGGGGGCAGAATCTGCCCCCCCCCCCCCAGCAGGGCGCGTATGGCTGAATAGCCCAGCGGGGCGCGGGCTACGTTCCCTGCAGGCATCTACGGCCTCACGGGCACGTGCCAGCGAGAAATCGAATAAATTCACCGGTCGGCAGGTAGCGTGTCGGTGGAATACAGAAGGAGCCACCTGAAAAAGAGCCGCTGCTCCAGCAAAACTGCCCAGCTGTGAGCGATGAGTCCGCTGGGTATTTATAAATTCGCCGCCCGCAAGCGAGAGGCGCTGGCACTAAATTGAGCTCAGGCGAAAGTGAAATGACGGGTGCGCTTCAATGCTTCTTCAATGCTCACAACCACCCCCATCACCAGCCCCCAGTCCACCTCCCCCACCCACCACCACGACCAGACGGCGTTCATCTACCCACCTACTGGCCGGTGCCGCCATTAAAACCCAGCGGGCAGCTGGAGTCAATGGCGCCCGTCCAGCCCCCATTACTTCCCCGCGGCCCGGATGGCGATAGCCGGCATCGCGATGCTGCCATCGAGGTCATTATCGCGGGTCAGGGGAGACTTCAGCGGTCGGAATGCCGCCCTGCACCGCCGCTCCGGGCAGCTCGTCATCGGAGCGGTCAAGGCCTCGGCATTTATTGGCGGCGGCGATGGGCGGTAAGTCTAAATAAAACGCACTTCACGTCAGTGTACATTGACGGGCGTGCAGTGAGATGGCCACGGCATCAATGAACCCCACTTTCGGCCTGGTACGAGTGATGAGCTTGCCAAAGGCTGGAATAGACATAAAACGAGTGTTGGATGGCTCTTGGTTTGGCGCCGGTCGATGTGGCGGCCGTCACTTGAGCACGTTTCCCTGGCGCCGGGTGGTTTTTCTTGGTCTGTGCTGGGTCAGCAGACTTTCCCACGGCATTGTCAGGCATATTGATCGCTGAAAATGACCTGAAGTAAAGAGCGGTTCCGCACGCCGTTCCATACGATTGAATGATTGTTAGCGTTTTTAAGGCCTAAAAGACACTATAATCTATCAAAAACTAAGATATATGCTGTTGTCATACATACTTTTTGTACATTTCATGAAATCAAAACTTGTATAGCTTGAGGCTCACCCAAATAAGTCAGTGGGCTAGCGAAAATATCACACATGATTTAAAGTAAACGTTAACTGTAAAGCAAACGAAATTCTTGATGATCATATTTTTCTTTCAGTTATGTACTGTAATCATTCGTGAATATGATTCTCAATTTCGAAATGATAAATGCAAAAAAAAAAAAACGCAAAACAATACGTACAGGGTGGGGCAGCATAATCGGGAATGCTTTTTGGGCTCTGGTCATGAGTAGGCATGGCATTATTTTGATAAATTATATCATGGCAATGAAACGCCCAAAAGTTGTGCATCATCTGACATGACTACATCCATGAGCATGCAACTTCCTGGAAAAGAGCAGCAAAATAGTTCGACGGTGCTCCAAGTGCTTTGCGCGCGCCCATAGACACTAATGTTAAACGAGTAAAACAAGAACATTTTGTTTAAAACAATGCCATTCCACGTAAAGGTTGCTGGACAGGTCAACGTGTTATCACGGACGATAAGGATTGTGTGGGGATACTTAGGACAAAAAGTTAACGTAATCGTCGTAAAATAACTCTTAGCAGAGGACATACAAGATGACTCACTTGAATATAAGGAAGAAGCTCTTGAGCATATTAAAAAGAAACAATGTTCAAAACTTCAGCGACCAAAAATCTTATCACCGACTGGAATACGATAAAAAAGAATGGCATGCCATATAGGGGATTGTATCGAGAATATTGCAGCGGTCATGCAAAGTAAACATCCTGTTGAGGTGATGGACCTATGGGTGGTCTTCAAGGGAGGTGCACGTGGTGCACCCTACTTCATCGAGCCCGGATAAAACGAGCACCTCTGGTAAATACATCCACACTCTGGCAGACTCACGTGGAGTCGTCGGAAGAGAGGATCACTGACGGTCCAGATCACGTCTTACGAGGACTCTGTCCGTGCTGGTACTGCAGTGAGGACGACATGTTATTGTGTAGGGCACCTCCACCTGAGATGAACCAAAAACTTCTGGTCCTTCAACTCCGCCGATTTAAATCCGACCAAATTCTTTATATGGAGCTTATATGGACCGTTTGATATTTATTCCCGATTATGCTGCCCCACCCTGTAACAACCATGGAACTATTGTAAGCGTCAGATTGATAGACATTGATAACCAGTTTCGAGCACCCATCAAATTTCGGTTCCTGATTGCAGCGTCTCCGTTTAATCATCGCAGCCAGTCAGCCATGCCGCCGGCAGTCGGAACAGCCGGCGGCTCCAATCCTGCCCAGTCTGCCAATCGCACTCGGTCCAGCGTCTCGGCGGCAGAGGCTCACGGCCTGTCTACCGGGCATCGAAAGTCGTCCAAATGTGAACTTTCGGCGACAGCCGCCAATCTGATGAGGCTGTCTGCTTCTCGGAAGGCTTCAACAAGTGCACTTCACACCAGGCAAACGTTGGTGAGAAGTCCGGGATATTTAGCGCTGGTAACTTCCGGGGAAATTAATGCGAAGAAAGATGTAACAACGCAGGGATAAGGCATGTTAATAGGCAGCCAGAATTGCAGAAATGTTCTTTTGAACTGTGTCAATAAGTTTGCTTGAATTCTTTGTTTAAACGTCTTCAATGTGGGTCGTGAACAAACACTTTTTTGCAACGCGAATGTTATTTTCGATAGCAAAAAAGATTGGAAATAAGACGCTGTGTGAGTGTGCGTGTGTGCTTATAAAGCAATGAAGCAATGGTGAAAGAGGAAATATACGGTATATCACATTCAAGAAGATCTATTGGTCTACACAAGACCCCCAGGGCTATGAAACTAGCACAGAATCAAACAGACGTCTAAACTTGGATGTGCTTTGAGGAGAAGTTGTGTTTGCTTTGTAAGTCTGGCTGTTGTTTCTTGGCTTTCGACCGTCAACGATAAAGCCTTAGCGTCTACAGATGTAGTTTGTCCTAACCCTAACAGCGCTGCAGCATGAAGAACCAGGAGTACGATACGTTCTTTTTTCATTCTGCTCCGCATCATGGGTTGATGAAACGGTAAACGCGTAGCTTCCCACCGGTTAATTTCGCTCTCTCATCGTGATTTGCTCTGTGGTGCCTGATATTCCTGTGTTTTAAGTGTATCAAGCACCAATAATTACTAAGAAAAATAATAAACAAGAAGCGGTATAATGCGTTCGAATTTGAGGGATCACATGTGAGATTATGCTGCCATCCAGAATAATGCTACAGGCCTCAGCTAACAGCCCTCAATCAATTCAATCTGTTTACCCGGGCGGCCACCATAGACCGCGATGGGACGAGCCACTGAATGATGTAAACAGTCACAGCCAGAAGCACTGCATAGGCAATCGTGCAAACTGCATCGTCAAGCCAAGATTCAGAGCTTAACTTTCCAGGCGGTGGGGGTGGGGGGCAATTTTTTGCCCCCCCTTTAGTTTTTTCGATATATCTCGAGAACCGCTGCGCCGATCGTCACCAAACTTTCGGTACCCTCCCGGGAGCAGCTAGCGCACATGGTGACCAAAATTTTTTCCAAAGGCTATGATAGGTTGGCCGCTAATGACGTCAGAGTGACGTCATTTTTGCCATTTTCGACCCAAAAAAAGGTTTCGCGGGAAGAGCTGTCAGGCCTACAGCTTTAGAGATATAGAAAAATGTTTTCAACATAAAAGGTGTAAAATTGAAAGGGCTACAAACTGCTATTTCGGTTTTTCGAATTTCTTGGATTTTGACCCCCAAAAATCAAAAAATAGATTTTTTTAATATAATAGCCAGAAAATCCAAAAAGTTTTTTGAATTTCAAAAAACCGGAATATATATGATAGCCCCTACCGCCTTCTACCTACATACCAAATTTGAGATCGATACCTCTTTTTTTGGCCAAGTTATAGCGAAAAAACTGTTCAAAATTGATGACGTCAAATTTTCAAACTCAATTTTTAGCAATTCTAGACCTCGTAGCGCAAAACAAAGACCACCATTAGACTCCCCGTGACGAGCTGCATCGAATCAATACCCATTTTATGCAAAAATATCAACTTTGAAATTTGACCTTTTTTGACCTGACCTTGACCTGACCTCCACCAGAAAGTGACCTAAACCGTACCTGATGGTCTTATAACCAACACCATTGAGTTGGAAATGAAAAACTGGCCATAAAACATGCATCGCATAACCTTAGTAAAGTTGGGCTCATGTGGTGACCCTTGGTGACCTTTGGTGACCTGACCTG
>NW_024882793.1:0-92500 GCF_019059575.1 Amphibalanus amphitrite | reverse complement strand
AGCTCAGCTCGACGGGCAGAGGGAGGGAGGAGGAGAGAGGGGCGGAGGAGCGACGGTCGGGACTGTAGACGGCGTGGCGCCCCTCCCCCTCTTCTTTCTGAGGGGCAGGGATGGGGCACCTAGTGACGTCATAACACTTAGATTCAGCTATTGGTAAGAATAAGGACGATCATCAGTGGTGTTATATTTCATACATCACCGATACTGGCGCGCAGCTGCGGCAATTGTTTCCGTTAATTGAGATAGCTGGACGTGTGACCACCACCACATTTTATCTCATCAGGGAATGCACCAATATCACTGCTGCAGCCATGAATTGGGTCTTGCAATTATTTAGATGATTGTGATCGAATTGATTGGGATTTTTGACGCAATCATCACGCAATGTCATACATAACAATTTGCACAATGCACAATACATACTGGATTGTGAGGCGATTTCTAACAAAACCCCGGTCAAAGTGTTGTAACCAAAGGTCAGATAACCTAAACGTTGGGCCTGAGTAATCATAAATGACCGAACCACCACGACGAAGTTAAATGGCCTCAAGCGGCGACTCACACATTTGTTCTGTTTTGATGGATTTTCAACAGATCACGCGACTTCATAAGCATGCCTCATTGCCTATGCATTATGCAATCATTCATGCTGGCTGAAAATGATTCTTGCTTTATGATATCCATAAAATTTAGCTGACATTAATCAGATCATGTGATTGTATAACATTAGGTAATATATAATACAGAATGTATGATAATACAAAGGTCTTAAAGGTAGTGTGCCAGCTTTCCTGGACCGTATGGAGTTAATGGCCCAGATAAGGAGAACCGGATTTTTAGAACTTATCCATATCTTCAAAACTCATGGAAACGTCTTAAATTCTTCAAATTTTGAGTACCCCAGTGCGAAATTCGTCCCGACGGGTTGTCGGTCGTACCCCAACCACATTTCACACCACTATGAACAATAAATGCACACACTGAAATCGCTATTACCGATAGGTTCATCCAATCAAGTTTCGATAAACCCGTTCATCATCATCTCCTGCGGTTTCGAACACGCCTGTTAGGTGGTGCGGTAGACCGCGCCCAAAGCCAGGGCCCCGGTAACGTGAGGTAGCCGAGTCTGGGCAGCGTGCGCTGACCCAAGCCGGGGCCGCGCGTCCTCCCGGTGTCATGTGATAGCCCGGGGCTGCCCGCGGGGATGCGGTAGACCGCGCCCAAAGCCGCGGCCCCGGCTTGGGTCAGCGCACGCTGCCCCGACTCGGCTATCTCACGTTACCGGGGCCCTGGCTTTGGGCGCGGCTTCTGCTCATACTTTGTGGTGCGGTGGTGGTGCGTCGGGCCGCACGCTCTGACTTCGGCCAAGAAAAATGCGTCAGCTGATCATTGTCATTTCTGCCACTTTCATGTGGTGAGATGGGGTCATAACTTGAGAGACGGCTGTTTCATATCAATTATTTTACATAAAATAATATTTCAAACCATAAATTAATGTTTGACAGCCAAATTAAAGAAACAATACCAATACAGGCTTACAGTTTAAATTCGACATTGTGTTGTCTACGATTAGACAGCTGATAACTCATTCCCGTACGTCGTAACTCGTAACTCTATAATGACCTTTGCTTATTGTCACATGTGCGCCGCATTCGTGATTGTTGCCGACCGGCCTGTTTGTAGGTCAGCCCACTACAGTTGTTATACATATCGAAAAACCGATAAACTTTTAGGCGAAAAAAGCACTATTTTAGGCCCATTTTTGATTTTTTTTGCGATATTATGTAAAAACAGAAGCTTCTTATCCTAGGAAAAATAAAATGGGAAATCATTCGAAGGTGGCACACTACCTTTAACAAAAAACAAAATAATATATAACGGCATGTTTTATGGGCTGCGGTGGAAAAGGGAATCTTCTGATTGCTCCTGTACTGTATAGCATCGATCGATTGGACGATTAGTTGACCTCATCCATTTTTAATGACGAAAGAAACACGACAGCCTGCAAAAAAAAACATCGCTATTTTTATACTGTCTCAAGATCCATCGAGCCGCCGGAATACACAGCTATCGTGTCTTCTTGTCACACAAGTGCACGTGGCCTGAGCGGCCCCGCACGGTTAGACATTTGTCCGTACCGGTCCGTACGGATCGTACCCCGTATCCATCTAATAACGTTCACGCTGGTCGTTCGACATTGTATGTCAAACTGCTGGCGTGTCGTAAATTTTACCGCCACAGACGTATGTGTGTGCGGTAGGAAATGTTACGCCGGTATTAAAATGGTTATGGCTAGGTCCGAAATAAAGCATTTGATGAAAAGTCGTGTTTGGTCGAATGTAGGTTGATGTCAAAACCGACGGTGCATTTGAAGGCTAGAAAATGTTGAAGAATAAAACTGCGACAGTAAATGCCAGTTAATGGTAACGCCGCATCCTTGCTCAAACGCGTATCCGCGGTTGGCCTCTAGAGCCGCGCCGGCCGGCACTGTCGAGCGGTGTTCCGACCTGACCTCGCCGGAGGGTTCGTGACGTCACCAGCGGGCCGCCGTGAGCGGGACGTCTGAGGTCCACTCAACGCGGCCCGGGCGAGTGAAGCGGACCAGCAGCGGTCGCTGCCGAGCACGTTTTCCTCCACCCACCCCTCCAACCATCTGCGTTGGTTTTACTTACCTTCATTTCCTTACCTCGTCGACCGTCTCCTCTCTCTTAACCCTCGCATGTGTGCGGCGTTTGCGCTCTTCTAATGTGTAGGGGGGGGGGGGTCGGTTGGACCCCCCCTTGCCGTTTGGCCCCTGATCGAGCTAGAGCTTCGCGGAAAAAACGAGCGTGTTGCCCGTGACGAGAGGAAGCCGATGATACCCAATTTTAAGGTCCTAGGTCATTGGTTGACCTTCCAGGTCAGGTCAATGACCCAAAGTCGGGAAAATCGGGACCTGTTAGAAAGTCGTAAAGTGTGGCTGCTAAGGGGTTTTTCGGGGTGCAGATCACGAATATCGTGTTAGTTTTGATCACAGATGATGTCTTGAAGCATTTAGACCAGGTCGGGTCAGGTCAGGTCAGGTCAACCAGTAGGCGTCGTGACGGGTATTCGTAGTACGTGTCAACCGCCTCTGACAGCTTCGTAACATGTTACGAAGTCACCAAAACTACTTCGTAAATGTTCAAATGGTTGCTAAATTCGAATTCAGCTCCAAAAACTAGCCTAGAAACATGTAAAACTCGAAAAAGTGACCCGAGGTCACCCGAGGTCACCAAAGGTCAATGACCTGACCTGACCTTCAGGTGACCTTGACACACACGGGAGTAACATCAAATCACATGTTTGAACGTTTGAAACCACGAAAAGCTTGCAAACACGCGGCTAGTGCGAGCCGACATACGCGAAATCGCGATTCCGGCCAAACATGGTCTCGGAAAAGAGGTCACAGGTCAAAGGTCATTTGGGTCAGGATCATGAAATTTTCAGGGTAGGTGTAAAATTGATCAATGCGAGGGTACTGAAAGTTTCGTCGCGATCGGCCGCTTTTTATGTGAGTTATTCGCGAAAAACCATGGGGGGGGTCCATCCGACCCCCCCCCCCCCTACACATGCGAAGGTTAACGATCGCCTGGAAGGTGAATAGGATATAAGGGAGAGAGAGACGGCCGGCCGATAAACAGCCAACACATGAGTATGCTATGGAGCATACGATGCCGAAGCGTTACGGGATTAACTAAAGATAACGCCAGTTATAGCATCTTATATCATCTCAATTATGAAAACAAGAGCCAGAACCCGTTTTTCCTCTTTTGTCTGCCTACATACAGTTTCCGGTTCACAATACTAAAAACTGCTGCTGTGCGACACATCATTCGAGTATAGCGTCGCCAACGCGATGCCGATGAGACAACTGTTTATCTTCCAGCCTCCCTCCCCACCGAGCACCCGTTCATCAATTCATTCAACATCACCCAGAACAGGTAAGCCGTCTCCCGAGTCCCCGATACGTGCCGACTACCCGGTGCCGTGGCCTAGGTCTCCTCTCGGCCGGTGCCCCCGTCGGTGCCCATCGCGTGGTGACCATCACGCCCGGTACGACAATCATCGTTACCGACGACTGTCGGAGCGTCTCTGCAGGAGCTGCCGGTGGACCCGTCGACCCCTCCCCCCCCCCCCCTCCATCGGTCAGCGGTCATAGAGTTCACGGGGCAGGTATTGCACGACGCAGCCAGCCCTGACGCGGTATTCAATCAACGTCTGGGAGCGATAAGTGATGATATTGGATAGAAAGTTTGCTGAATTCTGAAGCGCATGATGTGTTTTGTAAGCAGAAGAAGTCCCATGGCGAATCATCTCTGATTCGTTTCAACTGAGTTTCCAGTCATCATGGACAAATAGACTCAGAGCTATGATAAATTTAGGCAGACCAAAGACAAAACAACACCTTCCAAAAATATCGCCTCGGCTAGAGTCGGCCGTGTTATCGCGGCCATTCCCACTCAAAGCTCGCTGGGACTGAGCCAGTTTGCACTATTTATCAAGCGTCAACAACAATCTGCCGCGAGCGATCCGCACGGGGCCGGAGCCGGGGCCGGCGGCGGGCGGTGCTCGGCTCACCCGCGCGCACCGGCTCAATTATTCATCCGGATGAGTATTGACCGCCACTAGTGGAGAAATGAGCCGACAGACCGCAACCGCTGCAGCTTGTGAGACTGGAAATGAGCTCGCCACTGATGAATGGCCTCAAAACGAGCATTACTCTTTTTCTAACGTATTGTTTACCTCATACTAAATTACTAAGCATCAATGGTGATTGAAAATGCCTGAAAGGTTAGTACATTTAGCAGTTTTCCCTTGTTTTATACAGGGTAGGGTGGGGTAATTTGAACATGTGGGGCAATTTGAACATAGTGTGAATAACACAAAATTACGGAAAATCCATAAGTGGCATGACAATAAGACCAATGAGAGAAATTATCGTAACTAAAAGGGCTATCATATGAACGGGGTTTAAAGTTTCAGGGAATGAAGATGTTGACGCACAGTGTAAAAAATCAATTTCGCAAGGAAAAACGCCTAACAACACGTCATTGCAACTTCATTGCAGCGCAAAATCTTGCATTGCTAGCGCCTAATACGCAACGGCTTTTGTTGTATAATGACCTAATCAGTGCCTTCAATCCAAGAAATTTGCTTTTGAACCCTGTTTTTTGAAATGGCAAAATAACTTTTAGCGTGGGGTAATTTGAACATAGTGTGAGAATTTCAATGAAGACAGGGATACCTCCGAAAAAACAACGCTCCCAGTTTTTTTTTTGCCAATATTTTCGAACCAAAGCAGTAGCAGATAAGTGATGCCAGTTTTAGAAAAATTACGTCTAATATCCCTCTAATGTCCGGCATTTTCGTTGATTTTCCGTCCAAAAATGTTAAAGTCAACTATTTGTCCAAATATGTCCGAATATTATGCAGCTATCAACACTCAAAACCGTCATTTATATTGCTTATCATGTAATTTTACCAGCCGAAAAGTGTTCATTATATTGAGAGCTTAACAAGCTTTCCATTCGCCAATCAATGCTACGCACGATTACTTTATAAAAAGCGCTGAAGTGTAGCAAGTCATCGTTCAATGTTGTCCAGTCTGCTATACCTTTGTCCAACCAATTCCGAATTGGACATTGGACAAAATCAGAACTCCAAATGTCCAGGCTTCGATTGGCACCACTTTAACAGATGTAGTAAGGTTGGGAGAGTTTTATCGAACAAAAATGATAGACGTTCTGTTAATTGAAGAGGGGCGAATTCTGTCAACTGACCGGTGTGCAGCGTGCAGATATTGATACTCTGCAACTGTTATTTTTGCTGTTGTGTTGATTTTTCAAGTGAAGGTATGTTTAGAATTGTTCTGCCTATTTGTTTATGGGTCAAACAACATCGGTGCTGGCGAGACTATCGTTTTTATGACAGGTAAAGGCAGTATGTTCAAATTACCCCACGGTGGGGCAATTTGAACACACCGTGACTTGGTGGAGAAGTGAGGCTATGCTATTCAAGGTATGCTCGGCTCGTCCCAAAATGAAGCTTGCATGGTGAAAGCAAGTGACACTTGCGCTACTGAAACAGTTTTTCTTCATCCAGGGTTGAACTGGAATTTGGTACAACGGAGAAGACGTAAAAATATGTTCAAATTACCCCACACTACCCTATCCCATATTTTATCATTAAAACATCTGGAGGCTGGCAGGCAGGTCCAGGATTGTGTGAGCATCATGAGTAGGTATAGAGTTACGCGTCACTAGGCATATCGGAACATTAGGAACATCTGCAATTTCAAAATCTTTTCAGTGCAGTGTTTCAATAACCTCTGCGAAAATGGCGCCAATCAAACATTTAGACAGCTCCCTTCGAACGGCATTTAAGTGGAGCAGTTCAAAATGCATGTGCGCCACTTTTGTTCCATGGAAGATGATGCATAGTTTTCATAAAATCAATACCAGGTTCAGCTATGACGAAAACCAACTGCAGATAAGAAGTGCGTAGACTTTGTAGGCTGTTACACTTCTACTCTGTGACATTTACCAACAGACATTTACCAACGTCAAAGCGATATCGTGTCTAGGATCTAACAAGCTTCGATGCACACGAAATAGCATGATGTATGGCCGTTCCGCCTCCTGTCTGAGGCCATCTGTATAGCCTGAGCAATAGGGAAAAATGGCAGCCGCCGCAGTCTTCCTTTGACGGAGTACACATCATCCTCGCTCAAAGGCAGGCCTTTGTCAAACTGTCATTTCTGAACGTTTGCATAGACATCAGAGCGTAAGCTTCGGAGATTGGTAACCGTAATCCGCATTGGACGCATTGAACTTGGCAAAGTTTGGTATTGTTGGAACAAGGAAACAGATTCATGGCGTGTAGAGGTAGGCACTTGCTGATGAAAGAGTGATGGCACGATTGCATGATAGAATAATAGTTGATGTAGAATCCGTGTTTCAAGAATTGGGTGGATATATTTTAGCTCATGGTATCAAATGATGCGAAAATTTAGTTCCATTGCTATGACAAGGAACGTCTCATTTGTTTCGACTCTGGATCAAAAGTTTTGAGTCAAAGTTTCGTCAACTAAATGTTATTGAACCACCTTTCAACAACAAGCGAGGAAATGCATCAAAACATAACTCAGGTCTCATACCAGGACCAAGCAGCCTCAAACAGGATAAGGTTGGGTACTGTTTCCATCCGGTAACGACAATAGATCACTCCCATTCATATCAATGGCGTCAATGAGAGACATCAGTAACACTGACCTCACCCCCTGCGTGACGTCACACGTCAGAAGCAGTGACGTCACATGTCAGCAGCACGCTGTCGGTACAGTGGAGAGCCTCGGGCGCCGGGCACCCCGTCCCATTGTGTTTGAAAGCCGACGGCACTGACGGCCCCAGTGACCGACCCGTAATGGACTGGGGCGTCTGTTGGCGCGAACAAAACGCGCCACATCGGCCGCACGGGCGCCGGGAAATGTCGACAGGGTCGACGTATGTCGGCGCCAGTCAATAGCGCTACTTTGAGCGGTCGGTGGCGGTGGCGGTGAGGTCTGATGAACAGAACTGCACGCTGGCCCGGCGAGCGGGCCGTAGTACCCGGACGGAGTGCGACCATAGCGGGGTGACCGACCCCGCCGGTCAGGAGAATGGCCGCGTGTGGACCGGCATAAGCAGCACGCACGCACATTACGGACATGAACAGCATCGATATGAGCCTGATTACAAATTTTATCAAATATTGTATTATAACGAAATAGACGTACCTAGGTCAATTTTGAGTCATTTTGTTTTCTTACAAAAAGTTTTCATGACCACTTTACTAAACAACAGACTCTTGAATTTGTGAAGTGTTATTCTTGATTCTTTATTTCTGATCTTGGGATAAATGCATAAGCTTTACTCTAAACTGTTGCATTCTCATTTACGCCCCACTAAACATCAAAGATGTATCAACTGTTTACTCGCATTAGAATGAAGCCACTATTCCATCCGAATAGAAACTTAATCTCAGCCGTTCCTCCGGCTTATCGAGCGAGCCCCTGTTGATTGCAACCAGGCCTACAAATGAAGACATTGTTCTCCCATTAATGATTATTAGAAGCTGAGCGCGACACATGCTGTTCGATATCGGATGATCAATTGCCAGAGTTTCAGATTCAGAGTGTGTATGATGCAACTTTCCAAGGACGGGTGTAAATTAAATGTGACAGTGACCCATTTCATTTCATTTTCATTTATTCTGTTATCACCAACGGGCGCTACCCCAATGACAGATGAAGTCAACAAATAAAACATTGATACACACTAAACAAGCACAGTAAAAACGAGCACAGTAAAAACAAAGCAGACTAGAAACATTTGTTTCCCCGCATATTAGACCCAGCATATTAGGTTGAGGTCACAGCATGCAGCTTCCCTTCCAATAAAGACAGAGGTCCCATTTCTGTATTCGTTTCCTCCACCGAAACTGCGTCATATGGCGCGACCTTATTCCCCCCGGACACCGGCCATATGCCCGCAGACAGTGGAATTTCGTCCGGCGCGCTGTCATCACTCGGGCCAAAGCCCTCTCCCTCCCAACCAATACTCGGTTCCCTAATGAGACCGGTCGGGCTGAGCTCGACTCAGGCTCTGCGCCGCTCAACTAATGGTGCCGTGTCGAGGGCTACTGCAATTCCGTCACCGGCGACTGGCAAAGCCGGTCGGGCCCGTCCGGCACTGCAGACGCACTGCAAACTTTTCCTCTCGGGTATTTTCTAGCACCATACGCTGCGCCGGCTGGCATTAGGCAGCTGTGTCAGCTGAGGCGTGCCGGTGTGACTTCAATCTCCGCGCACACCGAGGGGGGAGGGAGAGAGGGAGGGGAGAGCTCGGAGACTGCGCAGATGAGTGTTTTGGATCGCGGAGGAAGCTAATGAAAAGCTACTTAGTTCATAGTCGCTGCTTTGCAGGACAACAAATACTAATGAAATGGGTCAAAACTACACCTTTTTGCACTCAAAATAGGCATCTTTTCATTCAATTTCGGCAAATTGCATTCAATTTTAGCGATCTCTCATTTGCTTCGAATAGAGAGATCGCTAAAATTGAATGCAATTCGCCGAAATTGAATGAAAAGATGCCTATTTTGAGTGCAAAAAGGTGTAGTCTCGGGGAGTAAAATAAAGATGCTTTTCAAGAAAGCGGCAGCGTTAAAAACATAATGTCCCTAAGGAACTCATTGATACGTTGAAGAGCACAAGAAAAGTCAGCAACAACATAAAAGTTCCTCATATTTTCCGCTTGAGAACTTTTGTGTGTGTGTGGGTTTGAGGCGAAATGCGACTGATGAAGCATAATCCATTCATGTGAGGCAAATAATTTCAAGTTTTTAATCGCGTTGAATTTTAAGTTTACGTTGAAAACATAGGTATAAACCGCAGCTGAAAGGCCATCTTCCTCGTCCATCGCTGCACACAAGCAAACAGCTTTAGCATATAACGCATTCCTTTCGGAACAAGTATACCTATGTGCCTCCATCTCATGCTATTACAGCGATCATGTAATCTAAGCAAAATTTCACGGCCGTGCAGTCGCCAATACCCAGCGTGCGTTACTACCTGGATCAGCAAGGAAGGCATGGCTCTCGAGTAGCTTCTCTTAGCCATATTCTCAGAAACCACATCACAGAACAGGTAATTGAGCATTTTCCCCATTCCAACTCGGATGGCATGATTCATGGCATGCTTGTAATGTCAGTTTATCGTGATGGATATAACTCATCGTCGTTAAAATACAGGCTGATTACAATGAGTGGTTGACGGAAATTTCGGGCCGCTGTCAAAATAATCTGGTCATTGTGATATGAGGTATACAGCCCCTGTAATGAAAGGTCAGAGGGAACAGTGATGGATTTGAAAGACAGCTAGGTAGTCGATGGAACATCAGAAGTGATAACTAATAACAGCGAAATTGCATTGTCTACTTATTTTTAAACCAACTTCCTTCGAAGTTTTCTCATTACCTTGACAATAATTTTGGAATTCGGCAAACTGCTTTAGGCTCTTAGTGCAAATATATTCAGAATATGAGTTGGTTGAGTGATTTTATTATGCAATGCGAATTGCGATTCATTTACCTCATAATTATATAGACATGACGTCATTGCATGTGTTACGTCGGTCCGTACTTACTGCTAATTTGCCCGTGTCAACCAACACCCATCGATCACATGCATTAGTTCGCCCGTAACCAGCCACGCCAACAGGCATCATAGCACAGCTCCGACCGCAACAAGCCATAACGGCCATAGTGCGGCAGCCGTGAGCGGAATGGCCGCTTTCCGGGCCGAACATGGCCCTTATCCCATCAGCCGCCCACATCACTGGCGTGGCACCGGGACCAAACGAGCGCGCCGGTCGGCGGGGCACGTGTCACGACTTACCGAGCCGGTGGTAATTGGACGCCAGCCGCGGGTGGTCGGCCGCGCCGGTCAGTCAAAGGCCGCGACAGCCGTCAATGGCTACCGAAAGGCGCAACAGGATCCACACAGAGTGGATGCATAAATATACCAGGCTTGGTTATTGAAGATATTGGTTTGGTCGCTGCCATTGTGCCATTTACGTATTAAATTGATATTGAGTTGCATTCATGATGAATTGTTTGACTCTAGGCATGCGCGTTCCTTCCATCAAGATTCTTGAAATTCGTAAACGTAAGTGAAGTCTCGATCCCGCTAATCTGCACCGAGAACGCAGGTATAATTCTGACGAACTCTGGACCATGATACCAGCACGACCGATTCAGGCAACTGACGCTATCAAATATAGGGAGACAGATGATAAGGGGACAACAATATGATTTGCATTGGTGAATCCTTGCGCACGAACGAAGCGACAAGACATCAGTCTGGTGGGTAACAGTGGTCTCACAGCCGTCGGGCGCTCCGGTCCACCGTTTCGGATTGATCCACCGTTTCTTCTTCTGCTTTGATCCGCCATTGAAACACATTTGGTAAGCCGTTCCGGCTGCTCTGACCCGCCTTTCCTTGTGCTTTGGTCCGCTGTTCTGGCTGTATTGGTGCACTATTTCGAATGTTTTGGTCCACCGTTTTGACTGTTTTGGTTCATCGCTCTTTTCAGCCTCCGTTCGGGCGTTTTGGTTCACCATTCCGCGTGTTGGTACTTCGTCCGAGCTGTTTTGGTAAAATCACCATTCCGGCTGTTTTGGTCTATCGTTCTGGTCTATCGTTCTTTTGGTCCACCGTTCGCGCTGTTTTGGTCCGCCGTTCCGACTGTTTTGGTCCGACGTAACGGCTGTTTTGGTCCGCTGTTCCGACTGTTTTGGTCCACCACTAGCTCTGTGACCCCGACGACTGACAACCGGTCACAATAGAGCCATAGATTCCCGCACGGCCACGGGAACGTCTCTCGGGTCCCTGGCTCCAATGATAACATAAAAAGCGTCCTCCGGGGTCGTCTCATCAAAGAAGCCCACAAGAGACATCCGCAAGACACACACAAAAGGCTCTTCAGTTATCTAACTGATGACTTCGAAGCCTTTTTTTTGGGGATCAAACTGGACTACATTACTCGTTGTTCCAATATTGAAACCACTTAAGCACCTCGTGCGCACATGATAGCGTTTTTTATCATTTGACGCTCGCAATCCTGAAACGTAAACGATTATCGATGCTACTTGGGTAAGCCCCTTATGACGTCATTTGCGCCGTTGCCGTTCATTGCCTACACACAGAGGGTCATTTACTATGAAAGCTGAACGCACTAGCGGTGTGAGTATCCATCATTATTATGCCCATCGGGGCCCTAACGACCCTGTAGACACCCTGGACTAGCCACTGTGCACTGTGGGCTCCCCCCGGTTCCCGCTCGCGCCGCTGACCCCATACACCTCCCCCAGGCGGTATTCCGCCCCGCCGGCGGCCGACGCAGTCATTCCTCAATGCCGCCCGTAGCCTCGTTAGTTTGGCTGGCGCGTGCATTCAATCACCCCCGGTCGGTCAGCCGGGGGGTCACGGGAGGAGGCAGGGGAGCTGCTCCCGAGATACGATCTGCGGCTATGGAGTATACATTTACTATACATACACATACACGCAGATGGCGTGTATGTACATACAGTCGCAGATGCTGCGCACAGCTGTATAGGTTATACGCTACGCATGTCATACAGATCTGGCCGCACGCAGCTGTGTCGAGCCACACACAGCATAACACAGCGCACAACAGCCTCGCACAGACTCAAAAGGCGTGCAGTATATAGTGAGTTGGCCCATCGACCGAACCCACCCGTTTACAGGGTGCGTACGTAAGCATTCCTGCTCATTCATACTCGTAACACAGCGACACACTGCACCATGGATGGGCTGCATAATTCGCTCGCAGGCCAGCAGTGGCGCACACAATCGCAGTTAAACACGTCCGCTAAGCCATGATTATCCACTTAACCATGCACATCCACGCAACCCCTGCCACAGCTAACGATGACCTACATATAGAACTGAATAACTCAGAACGGTCTCTGGTACACTGTACACTTGAGTGACCTTGCATCCCTGTACCATTACACCTGTACACCGGTACCCCTGTATACCTGACCCAGCTGACTACTTGTACACCTGACTGACACTCTGACCCCGCCCCTGTACCTGTACTTACATCTGAGTGACCCACACCCCTGTACAAGCACAGGTCACTGACTCCGCCCCCTGTGTATGTACCAGCACACCTGACTGACCCCGCCATACCTTGCACCTTTACCTCATCTGACCCACCCATGACGTCACCCCCTGTGTACCAGGTACCAGCACACCTGACGGACCTCTCCCCCTGACCCTGCCCCTGTACCAGCACACCTGAGTGACCCCGATGACCTCGCCTCCCTGTACCAGCACACCTGAGTGACCCCGTCGGAGCCGACGCACGGCTGCCCATCTGAGAGCTCCCGAGCCGGCAGCGAAATCAATAGGGGCCACTGTCTGGCCATCGCTGCTGGTAGGTTCGGGACAAACGGGTGAGCGGCGCTCGGTACATAGTCTAAAAAACGCCCATTTCAAAGCGGTGTAGTATAGCGTGAAATATGCAATCCCGCTATAGTATTCTGGGTCGATTAACCCGCGCCCCGTTGGGCTCTGCCGAGCAACGCGCCCGGTTGGGGGGGGGGGCATTTTGGCCCCCCCCCCCTAAGATCTCGAGAACCACGCAACATAGCGACAAGCGGTAAACGGCGTTGGATAGCCCCAACGGGGAACTACCTTGTGACCCAATTTTATTGACCTAGGTCAAACCGATGACGTCACAGGTCAGGTCAAAGGTCCAATTTTCACCGTTTACAGGCATTTCAAGAAATGCGCTGTAAAATCGAGTAAAATGCATTTCATTGAAAATCATCGATGGGGAAATGTTCTTCAAACACATATTTTGCTATTTGAGGTCACTGATACCAGGTCAGGTCACAGAGGTCAGGTCACGGGGGGGTCACAATATGAAAGTGTCGTGTGATACATGTTTTATGGTCCATTTTACATGACAAATGCGATTATGTGGGTCAGGCAGCCTTTGGGTCCAGCTTAGGTCACGTTTTGGTCAAGGTCAGGTCAAGGTCAGGTCAAGGTCAGGTCAAATTAGGTCAAATTTCAAAGTTGATATTTTTGCATAAAATGGGTATCAAATCGATGCAGCTCGTCACGGGAAGTTCAATGGTGGTCTTTGTTTTGCCGTACGTGGTCTAGAATCGCTAAAAATTGAGTTCAAAAATTTGACGTCATCATTTTTGAACAGTTTTTTCTCTATAACTTGGCCAAAAAACGAGATATCGATCTGAAATTTGGTATGTATATAGAAGAGCGCTGGGACTATCACATATATTCCGATTTTTACGAAATTCGGAAAAATTTTGCATTTTTTCTTAGTTTTTCAAAAAAAAATCAATTTTTTGATTTTTTTTGGTCAAAAAACAAAAATTTTGAAAATTCGAGATTGCAGTTTTGTAGCGCCGCTTTTTGTCTACTAGACCATATAAAGAACTTTGAAATTGCTTGATAACTGTAGATTTGGTGAGCGTTTCAAGATTGCATGTTTTTTGCTCATTTTTGCTCGAACATGACCTCAGTTTGACCTTAATAACTCCTGACCTAAGGTGACCTAAGACTTTAAATTTGGTGTGAAGGTGTCAAATTGATGCCCGGGAAGGTACTGAAAATTTGGCGGCGCTGCGCGCCGCCGTTTTCTTGCTATTCAGGAAAAACCACAGGGGGGGGGGCAAAATGCCCCCCCCCCAACGGGGCGAGGGTTAAGCTGCCAGTTATGTATTTGGATGTCTTGCTGAGGTTGATATAACTAGAAGAAGTGTGTTGTCAAAACTATGATCTTTGAAATGCAACAATATGCAAACAGCATGTTTTCATGATATGGTATATCACGCTTCAAATCTTATGCTTAGAAAATATTATGAAAGTGCATAGCTCTCCGTAGCCCGGCCGTCCACGAATTGTGAAGGGAGCTGAACGATCAAATTTGTGTTTTTTTTCATTATCTTTTCCTAGCAAAAACTCGAAAGAAAAAGACTCGGGAGGGAGAAAACTCGAGAGGAAAAATCATAAGCAAAACAACAACCTACATGTATTAAAACCCTCGCCGGCCGAGGGGGGGGGGGGCGGGTGCCGCCCCCCCCATAGGGTTTTTTCGCGATAGCTCCGAACACGCTGGCGATAGAGAGCTGAAACTTGGCATACCTGACCTTTGATCCAAGCCGGATCTTTTGACACCAACCGCATTTTTGGGTCAGGTCAGGTCACTGACCTATGACGTCATAAGTGAACCTCTGCACGGTCTTCAGATGTCGCAACTTCGCAACGCCCTCACTGCCAGAGGAGATGTCACAGGGAAATGAAACTTGCAGGATCTAGTATCCATTATGAGTCCCACAACTTGTATATCTCGGATTTTTCCTAAAGATCATATGAGGTCAGGTCATTTTCGTGACCTCACCATTATAAGTCAATGGGGAAAAATTCAAACTGCTATTCTGGCGCCGGGAACGATCTCCAACTATCTCAAGCAGACAGAATCGTGATTTGATGCACTCCTTGCAAGGTTAGATGCGTCACTTTTGCAATGTTGACCTTCCGTGACGTCATTTATGACGTCATCAAGGTCATATTAGTTTTTCGTCAATAACTCTTGATCAAATTGAGCTAGCGAGTCGGGAAAGCCACCAATGGACTCAGGAAGACCTGCCGAATCGAATGATATGCGACATGACCTCTTTCGACCAACTTCGTGACCTGGGGGTGCTGACCTGACCTTGACCTGAGGTCAACACCCCAAGTTGACCTGACCCGGACAAAAAGTATATCATTCGACGCGCCTGAGCGAGACGAACACGATGCTGCCAAAATCGGCGCTCTGCGGCCGTTTTTTGCGAAGTTATTCACCAAAAACTGAACCGTACCTTGGGGCACTTGACCTGACCTCAGAGGTCACCGGTTGACCTAGGACCTTAAAATCGGGTACCAATCTCTGCGTCTCGTAACGGCGCACACGCTCGTTTTTTCCGCGACGCGCTAGCTCCACCAGGGGCGAAACGGCGAGGGGGGGTCGTACCCGCCCCCCCCCCCCTCGGCCGGCGCGTATGTAGAAAACCAATAGGTCCGGCGAGGGTTAATTAATACCTAATGTATTAACATAACCATTTCACCGTTTTTGCCACTGCACGAATAACTACTATCTGTCTGCCACCATACAGCCAGGCTGTCAATCATTACGCAACGACTTGCTGACATACGGCATTAAATCAACTGGTTTCGCACCAGCGCTGGTGTCGGCTCAACAACCGCCATAGAACACACCTCTGTGACGCGTGCACCTAAGAACTTTGCGCAAAAGTTAGCATGCAAAGCGCTCGGCGACTTGTAGCTGGGTGTGGCAACAATCTATTGAGCGGATTATCTGTGCTGTCGTGGTGCACACGTCCTTCGAGCACGTGACAAAGTCTCATCAGCCTAAGAGGCTTATGCCCAGCCTTCCTAAAAATCACTCTTCATCCTCGTCTGCTGACTTCTGTCAGCTATGGTTATTAAAGAGATGTTTTGTCTTAGAACTCCGTCCCTTTCAGCAAGTTTACAGTGTGTATTAGCGAGAAGCACGCAAACCCCAAAAGCCTGATCATTCACCACGCGAAATTATGTGCTCAGAATGCGTGCTCAGATAATGTGCGTTCTGAGACTATGCGAGATTGAATTTCACTATCATGCTCCTATAAACACATTCAAACTTGGACGTCAAGTCGATTCTGCTTGTGGTGTTTTTACGCCTGAAGTTTTATAATTCACACGTTTAGTCTCTAGTCCATACCTGGTACGCGTCAACAAGATAGCGGTTCATCACCCGCACATCTTTTGAAGACTAACTCGCCTATCACCGGTCATACGATGGCTGGTACTTTCTTCATTCTAGCACCTTCATCGCGGTTGAGTCTGAACGACGATAGGCGAAGTGTCCTGCCAACGACGCTAAGCCCAACATAGAGGTAATGGACAGCTTATATCGGCCTTTCGAAACGATTTGAGAGGAATCTAAGCGGTCTTAAGTGTGGAATATGGCCTGCATTTACCATAAATATCAACGGGTTCCCCAGACGGTCCCTCCGCAGCTATAAATTTGCAACTCATTGCGCGGGTTTATAAGCGGGTGGAGACGATTAAAAAGAGTTTAGTTAGTACAATGACCCCAAATCTAAGTGATACACGCCACCTCTCCACGTCAATCCCATTTCACGGTTAAAAACGAACAGTAACAGGAGACCTAAGCAATGCAGATAAGCGTTAACGTCGCGATTGAGAGACTGCCGATAAAGCACAAATGCTATTGGATACAGGATATTTCAGTTATATCATTAAAAATTCCTATCACTTACATATGTTCAGCAGAGGTAAAAAAAAAATACTTGCGTTGCATAAAGGCGTCCTAATCCTAACCACAAAAAGAAACTCTAGATTGCTACGCTCAAATTCAGACTCACGGAACTTAGACCATTTCGGATTTCGGAACCCACGAGCCGCTGGGGGGGGGGGGGCAAAAAGTTGCCCCCCTTTACGTTTGTGGAATATCTCCGACACCTGATGAGCTACGAACGTGAAACTTGACATAGCTTCAAATGAATACTTAGGCATTGTTTGAGCAATGTTTGGTAGTTTTATCGCGATGATGTCACAGTGACGTCATAATTTTTGCCGTTTTCCTATATGGACTGTTTTTAATGCCGCTGAGCATGAAAACTCAACTGTTCTCAACTGAAACTCAACTGTAAATGAACTAGACAGAACCTTCTGTCATCCTAAGACATCTAAGCACACTTCCAGCTAGTTCCTGACCAATAATCGGTCATTTATATTCAGTCTAATATATCGGATATATCGTGAGGAAACTGAGAGTCGCAAATCTATAATTTGACTTCTGATGTCACTGTGACGTCATTTCTAAAGGGATCGATACCAACTTCAGACACAACCTTGGTCAGGTATTCAGAAAGATGTGTTAAAAGTTTCGTCTCTCTATCTTTTCGCGTTGCGACGATATCGTGGCAGAAGTATAGGGGGCAACTATATGCCCCCCTCCCAGCGGCCGGCGGGTGGCTCGGAGGCCCAGCGGCCGCCGGCCTAAAAAAGAACGGTCTCTTTCATTTAAAAAGAACACAGTTTGAAAGCCAAGAAGCCATAGACCACGTAAAACTTTGATGAAACCTACTTTCCACAAGCGTTCAGACTGTATGAATAGACTTCTTACAGCCGCTGGTAAAACAGCCATTTTGTCTTCGGTTCATTATTCTCGTGCAAATTAGGCTTAGCACAAAACATGAAAACTTTCTAGCCTCATCCTGCATTGGCATGGAAGCATGCTTTTGGTGAGCTCAGTGTTCGGTGTTCAATATTGAAGCATGAAAAACAGTTATTTGGAAGGCTGACTGAAGTTCAAGTGCATATTGATTTGACACACGATATGTAATCCAATTGCAATGTTTGATCAAGATACCTACTTGATCGCAAGAAAAGGTGATAATGTGGACAGTAGCTTCAGCTGCAGAACACCCAGACCCGCAGATGGTTGAGGGTGTTGACTGTTGAACCAACTTATCGTGCGGAAGAAACAACGCCTGAACGAAAGGATCGCGACATATCGTATGGATGGAACAGCAGTCCTCAACACGTGAGTTGTGGAAAACTCTCGGGTGTAGGGCCGTTAAAAGCACTGCTGTTGTCTGTCAGTTATAACGACAGGTGTGTTGTCCTGGAATATTCAATGCGATAAAAGTTCGCACTTCGCATACATGAGCACAAACATACTGCCGATATTCCCTCATTATTTTTCCCGAAACGATCCTTCCAAAGTTAGGAGTTACCTCAATTTTGGATTACTACATTATTAATGGCCTCTTTGTTTCACATAGCATACGAAACGTATGTCCGTTGGTTCATCAGCAGAAGTCGCCCGGATGTGCAGCACCGCCAACACTTACCGAACGTTAGCCAGCGTGTGTCGCCTGTTGCGCATCATCCTGTTCAGGTGGCCCATCTTGAGCTCGTGCAGACTGCCGCGTTCGGCCTGCATCTTGTCAAAGGAGTTTCACACGCTAGCGCAATCGAAAGGTCACTGACAACTTGTCGTTGGGTCAACCGAGTGACCTGCGGGACGTCACGAATCCAAACAAGTATGCGACACGTCTGTCGACCAAGCTCACAAGTTTTCTGTCACTGAAGCTTTCTGTAGCTAGTCTGGGTTAATCTGATCTTAACGCTGAGTAGCTCAGCAAACGATCTGACCCGATTGGATCTCTCTGGCGGTCACTGAAGCTTAAGACGCTCCGTGATCTCTACTATTGAACACTCAAGGTCCCCAATCTTCGATCTACAGATGTCCTAAATCATCGGCAGCCGTCCCAATTCGTTTGACATTTTCAATTCCACAAGCACCTTGTCTTGAGAAGTTCGACGTTTCACCACCCCTGTTGAACGGTTGCCTAAATATTGCTTCACAAAGCAGATGAAGCACCAACTTGTCCTTCCCACAGTTTTATTGCCGAATTTGTTTTGTCCACTTGCGATGCACTGTCCACCACTTCTCACCTTCCCTCACTGTTTCATCGTTTCACACCGCGTTCTTTACAACCGCCTCTTTTCTGTCACATTTCCGGGACTGTCACTGCTGTCACATCACTCCGTCCATCGTATCACACTTTGTACAGTTTTCCAGCGGGAGAACCGTCGCCCGGTCCGCCCCCGACTGACCCGGTCGTCTCGGCTCGAGCTCTGGCGCCGGAGCTGCCGCAGCCACCGCCGCCGAGCGCCGAGCGGCGTTCGCTACTGGCAGACCTTGATCGGATCGGATTTCGTCCCGACGTGCGCGCTGCCCAGGTGGCGGCGCTCCCCGCCAGCCACGCGCCCTGACCGGTCACTCGCCGACGGCGCCGATGCCGACGTCGGTTATGTCGACTGGCCCCTGACCCGTGGCGAACACCAGGCTGGGTGAGGAAGGCGTGTGTCTGAAGGGAAGAGCTGGTGAAAGGAGTGTCCACTGACCAATGTCCACTGCCCGCGCGTCACCGTTGCAAGTATTTGGCTACGACCGAGTACTTCAGAAATAGTATTCCACTAATTAGGTGGCAAAGTACGGTGAAACAAATCACTTCAGCCACGTCTCACGTCCCCGACACGCGCAACGTCTGCCGTCACACTGACACTATGCGTGGCGTCTCGCCGACACTCAAAACACACTTGACGTCCACGTCAATTCGGACCCACGCAGAGCGGCGTCCGGGGCCGCCTTGAATGATAACAGTCACTGAGAGCGCCGCGGAGGGTCTCCAATCGAGATAGCAGGTGACACCTCAGCCGCACGGACACCCCCCCCCCCCCCCCAATCCCTCCCCTCATAGCGTAACGCACGTGCTACTATAATCGGCGTGGTCTGATACCGGGTGTCAGAAGGAATATAGGTTACAAATAGAAACAGGAAAGCTCTTAGGCTCAAACAAGCTTCTGTTATTACAGCTGTGTTCAAATGCCAGTTCATTGAGTGACACACCGGACGCAGGTGTTGGATGATTTCGTCATAGGTTTATGGTATCTAAGCATCGGACTTTATCGTCATTCGGACCAAGTGGCTTGAGCTTCCCTTCCTAGAGAGACAACTGATCAATCCGGATCGTCTTGGGATAATCGTGGATCAACCATATGATAACTATCGGAACAAAGTTCAGCCGAATGTTTTAGGAATCGCCTATACGCCTTCCGTTTAAATTGATTTAACTATTTAGATTTATTTACGTGTGTCCCTTAGAGGATACCGAAAGACGGTGCATAAACTGCGATGAATGCTGTCAAGAGAACTTTCCAAAATTACAGAACTATTACCGCCCATCGCAGATTTTGATATCGTTTACAGCTCTATTATTATAACAATCAATTTCTGCTTTAGAACTAAGCGTGGAGCAAAGTTCAAATGCCATTTCACGCAGTGACATGCCGTGCGATTATCACTGACTCAAGTTGCGTGAATTGGGGTCACGGGTACACAAACAGACGATCAAAGAAGACCGACGTAGAACTTGAAAGGGAGTCCATTAGACACGAATGAAGCAAGTTGTATGATGTTGCCGAAAGTGAATCGCCAATCAGCATGACTAATCACAAACCTCGTTGAAACCCATTGATAAGTAGTTCATCCCGATACCCGATAAACACCAGTAAAACGCCTTTTGGGGCGACCAACGGAGCGAGCGAGAGGATGGGCCTTGCACGTGCGAAATTGCGAGGGGTACCTCCAACTAACTTGTGCACTGCACCCTACTAACCGGCCTTTAGCGATGTGCCAAATTTCAGCGCAATCGGCCTAGCCGTTCTCGAGATCTGGAAGCGGCACACTGCACGTGCGCACGTGCAAGCGGGGTCCAAACTGACTTTTGCACGGCACCCTACTAACTGGTCCCCAACCGTGTACCAAATTTGAGCGCAATCGGCCCAGCCGTTCTCGAGATCTGGGAGCGCCCCCTGCACGTGCGCACGTGCTGTAGCACCCCAACCTTAACACATGCAGATGAATTATCTGATGGAGACCTAACTGTGTACCGAGTTTCAATTCAATCGGCCCAACCGTTGTGCCGTTATTGAGGTTGCAATTTTGGGGGTTCTTAAAAAATGTCCAACTTTACCACGCGCCACGTGCGGTGGTTGGCAAGAACGCATGGTGGCCATCACACCACAGAACTTTTACGTCCAAGTGACATTCAGTAAAGAAGACCGCTTGTCAATCGGATGTCCCGTTCCTAAGATGTTAGCTTTTGAAGAGCGTCCCCACGGCCGGCCGGCCGGCCGGCCGCTCATACTCAGGATTTTCCCTTAATTCAGTATGAGACCCCGCTCGCTTCGCTCGCTCCGTAATTAACTGATGCAAGCGATCGCCAAACAATGGAAACGTATTGGACCAATGTCTTCAAAGTAAGCATATACTGAAGATTCATCATTGATCCACAGTCATGTTTTGTTCCAAAATGTTCGAACACAAAAATACAATGACCTAACAAAGTGCTAAAAAATAAAACAGAAGTAAAAGCAAATAAGTTAAATTAACCCTCGCACCGACGGGGGGGCGGATATCCACCCCCCCCTGAGGTTTTTCGCAAATAGCGGGAAAACCGCGGCGCGTAGCGCCGCGAAATTTGGTACGACTATTCCCTCGTCAATTTTACACATGGTGTGCAAGTTTGAACCTCCTACCTTTAAAGGTCAGGTCACCAGGTCACTTTGAATGACCCAACCTCAAGTCACTTTTTTGCAACTTTGTCACCGTGCCAGAGCTACAGTAGATGTCAGAGGCCTTTGAAAGTCACAGGATGTTATTAGGTCATTAGTAGCTACAATTTTTATATCTCGGAATTTTGATATCGGTGACCTAAGGTCAGGTCAATTTCGCGACCTCCCCATTATAAGTCAATGGGGGAAAAATCAACTCCCTGTTTTTACCACTAAAACGGGTCGGAATGGCCCCATATACTATACATGACTTCATATAGGTACGATCAACCTTCACTACCTTGAGGTCTGTTTTGCTGTTGGGCAGCTGTGAGGTCATGTGACGTCATCAAAGGCCACCAAAGGTTTTTGGCTAATAACTCCGTACAAGAACAAGATACAGCCGCGCGGATGGTCTCATTGTGTTCAGCTCGTCAAGACGCATCGAATGATATACATGATGACCTCGAGGTCACGTGACCTGAGGTCAACCTTTGACCTTAACCTTTCGAGGTCAACATATATATCATTCGATGCGGATTGACGAGAGGATCACGATGATGCCCTTAGTTTGTTCTTATCTTGACTAATTCGAAAGTTATTCGAGAAAAAACTATCTCCATATCTAGCGCCGCCATTTTGACTTTTTCGACGCCTGTGACGTCATCTTTGACCTGACCTGAAAATGACCTGAGTAAAAATTGTAGATCTTGACCGTGCGTATCCGATGCCGTTTACCGCTTGTCGCTATCTTGCTTCGTTCTCGAGATCTCAGGGGGGGCGGTCATCCGCCCCCCCCCCCCCGTCGGTGCGAAGTTGGCGCAGACCCCCGTCGGTGCGCGGGTTAATGTGTATCGAAAGTCTGATCAAGAACTAAAATTAAAATGATGAAACAAAATGCAAAAACTACTATGGAGGCCGGAGGGTGGCCTTGGGTTTGTTTTCATTTGGGATGACTATTGTATTGGCATATGCAAACATTGTTAATGCTCCACCATTAGAAACAACGGGCCCAAAGTCAATCATTCATCCATTCGGGAAAATTTTCTGTTGAAATTAATCAAATAATAATATTCACAATGTATTTTATACCTGCTCTCGTAAAGAAAGTTTGGTTGAACTCCTCAGTCACGTAGCTTGTTCCTATAAAACCATTGCATCCGGGAAAAATAACGATAAGATAGGAAAGGTAATGAGAACCGATCTGAAGCCTCAAATCAACAAACTGAAAACTGCACTCGTTACTCAGTTCAAAACAAGTGGCGCAAAGTTGGGTTAGAACAGCACATTGACGACCACCCTTGCGGACAGGTAAGTATGATAAAGTTCGCCGAAAGTTGCTAACAACTCGACGTGAATTCAACTTTCCTTCAGCTCCATTAACAGCTGCGGTTCGTCGGTGGCGCCTGCGGCAGCTGATGAACTACGACAGAGCAGACTCAACGCACACACATCGGCTCAGCAAGTCCAGAGCCGACGGCAGAAATAGTCGGCCAAAACCGAGCGAAGCTTAGAAATACACTGCCCCCGGGCCGGACGCAATCTGACACAGGTCACCGACGCTGAGCGGCTGCCAAGCACGTGCGACCAGCTGGGTTCAGGGGCTAGGGGACATCCAGTGGGGCGTGTGGGACCATATAGCTGGGTAAGGTACGGGGACCAGGCACCTGGAGGAGCGGGGGCGTCCTATTAGATGTCAGCGTTGTGAAATTGCATCTCCGAAGCGCGTTCTTCTTGCACATTGCATATTGTTTTTAATTAGCTTGCTGTGCGTAATTCGGTAAGGGTTGACAAAACAACATAGACGAAAACGACCTATTTACGAATCATTAATGATTCAGATATATTTATTAATGATTCAGATACTTCCTGACAGACATGCGCAGATTCAGAGACTCTCCTCTATAGATGACAATCAGTTGAGAGATCTTCACCAGCAAAAAGCTGTGTACGCTCAGGAAATTAAAGATCGTACATATAAATCACAAAAGGTCACGAAATGTCATAAACGTCAGATGCAGTTCAATGTAGGTTATATTCATTTGAAAATGGTCAAACTTAACTGTTTCATCCAAATTGTTTCTTCAGTTAACAAACAAGACATATAGCCATCCGCAAGCTTGGGGGATCCTGATCGTCCATGGAATGAAGCAGCCATTCCGTTTGGTGAGAGCGGAAATCTACTGTGGCTGACACGGAGATTCGGAATCAAATATGACTCTGTGCTGACCGGACGCCGTCAGAGCGGCGACTTATGACCTTATCAGTCCCATGGGCCGTGCGCGGCGACACCTGTGCTTGCTACTCCCGATCTCGACACGTCGTCTCCCCGACCACCGACCGACCACCGACCAACGACCGTCGACCGCTGACCGTCGACCGCTGACCGACCACCGACCGCTGACCATCCACCGACCGACCAACGACCGACCGACCGATGAGTGCTGACCATCCAGCGACCGACCGACTGCCGCGCTGACCGACCGCTGACCAACTACCGACCACCGACCGCTGACCGACCGCCGACCACCGACCACCAGCGGCATACCAATCACCGTGCGTCGTGGTGACCGTTTACGACCGGCGCCACACCGGGATTAGCGAGCTGTGAAGTCAGCGTGCAGCGCGCTGGGCCGTCCGGGGCCAGCGCCGAGCCGAGCCGGGCCCGGGGAGCGTCCGTCGCCCGCGGGCAGACGGCAGACGGACATCAACCGCTGGACACAGTCGTCCTGTCGACTGAATCAACCCAGCCTGACGACTTACGACCGACCGTAGCGAGAACCGCTTACCGCCGCCACTTCGGAGGTTCGCAGCAGCCTCCGCGAGCAGCCCGCCGCTGGATTCCTGAGGCCGTCGCGGCGAAAATTGAGTGTCAGTAATGACCGCCAGCTTTTGCTAAAACACGTAGGCATTCGGGTACTGGTGATTGGTCATGCATAGTGCATCACTGCAGCGATTCGTCACCGGCGCTTCATCAGTGGGCGCCTGCTGAGAGGCGCCGGTGCCGCCGGGTCGGTGCAGTGTCCGCTGGTTTTCGGGGAGAGAGGGGCATTGTAAGAGTGCAGTTAGCATTGTACACAGAGAACCCAGACAGCGCAGAGACGCGGCGCAGGCAGCAGCCAAGAGAGGGAGGGCGGCAGACAATGACACTTCACAGGCAGGCCGCGCTCTGTGCCGACTGCAGGTTTGCTTTGTTATACGGGCGTCTAAAAGCGTCGCAGGCAGCTTCACTGTGTGTACGCCTATCCCTTGCTCCGGGAGTCATGCGGCCAAACATTGGCTCAGGCATTGACGTCGTTTAGACGTGCGCCTTCATCTGTTCTGATGTTTATTTGCCGGCTTTTATCCGCCTCATGGTGTGTTTAGTTGTAACAGGGCTACTGTTCGTCGCATGAAGGTAGGACCCCAAGCATAGCGAACTGTTAAAACGTGGACATCGAGCGACGACTGGTGCTCACCCGTCACTGCTGACGTAAACTGGTTAGCACAAGTACCGCGCAAATGGTGCACTTAGCATAATCCCTTTGAAGCTTTTCCAGTTCAGACCACTCGGGATATATTTGTTTTAGAGCTTTGTCTCGCTCAGCCTTCACCGACTGCATTGTTCAAAAGCTTTATTTCTAAAGAAGGCATCTACTTTCCAACTTGCATAAAGCCAAGCGTAAAATCAGATAGTCGTAAAATCACGTCGCTTTTAGCTTGTTTTAGTTAATTCAATGATCTAGTATATCAAACTGCATAGTTGAATAGTGATTCATATGTGTGATTTTGGTGATGGGAAACAGTTGTTTCACATTTACCATAGAAAGAGTAAGTATATTTCATTGACAGGTTACAATACAAAAGATCAGAAATGCAGGGTCTTTTAAATCATGATAAATGCATCATACCTGTGGCAATAAACTCGTTCTGTATTAAAACTAATGAGATGCATATTGCATAATTATGCCGTCCACGTGCACATCGCAGAGCTATGCACGCGCCGCTGAAAAAGGCCTAAATTGGTGCGCCTCGCGCCGCGTTCTGCCGACCACCTCTGTGCAGTGAACTAATCTAGCGCGGCATTGTTTGACGGCCTCCGAGACTGGCGGGGGCAGTGCCGGTAAACAAGAGACGGTATGGGACCAGCGGCAGCCACCAGGGGCCTCCGCCGCCGCCCCGGCTAATACAGAGAGCTGCTGCCGCCGGCTCCGGGACCCCGACCGGCCCCTCGCGCTCGTGTCGAGAAAAAAATGACGACTCGGATGCGGCTGGACGCTGACGTCTAAAGCTGTCGTCTCACGACAATGGAGACGTCCGAGGAAAAGGCCGGCGCGATGCCATCTCTAGTTATGAGATTTTCTGGAAGGCGACGCTAGCGCTGAATAAATGGGGCTGTTATCTGGGCTGCGAGTGTCGCCATAACGCGCCACTGCGCGTCGCCGTGCGTCACAAACAACACGCTAATTAGATAACAATGATTCTAGGCGTCGAGAACCAAGCCAGAACGACGGAGGGACACCAAACGAGATAGTTTAGCTGGACACGATCAGGCTTTGCTGTATGAATAATTATTTATGAGCGTGAGCATTGCTGAACGTGATTATGTGTACCTACTGTGAAGTAAAATCTAACGATAAACTGTATCAATGTCAGATAGAAGAATCGCAGTTATCAAAAAGCCGGAACTTCATCTTCCTTGAGAATATGAAAAAAGAAGGGCTACCTACCTGAAAAGCTGTAAGTCTAGCATTTTTTGGTGGCCAACACACAGGTTGGAAAAAGTTGTAACTGCTTCATACTTTAAGCCTCAGGGCTCAGACCCAATGGAGTCGAAGCTACTAATAAAAAGATGTACCCAAGCGCGAAGACTCGTCTGGTGCTGCACAGCATACCTACGTCGCCTAAAAAGCCGACCAGTTTTATTATTTGAATACAAAATAAGCAAAGGAAGTGAACAAACTATGCAACAGCCAACAAGCTTGATGATGTATCTAAAGCGTAGTAACTACAAACGATATATGCGGATCCCGGATCACATCGTATTATCTGCAAGATGCCAGTCATTCCTTGACCAAGGCGCACCTCAAACCAGGCCGTATAACACCCTTCTCATCTCGGGTCTTCCAGCCTCACACCACCGCTGCAATGGGAGCGTCCCGGACCTCTGGTAGGGCGTGTAAACATACGGCCCCGCAGGTGTGGACCCGGACTACCCTCTGACCTCACCCCCACCCTGACTCCGCCTCTGGGTCACTTCATGACCTTCGGGTACACATGCACCGCGATACTGTCCGCACCCCGCTCAGAGCCAGGGTCACGGGGCGCAACACCGCCGTCTCCTAGGTCATCTCAGGCTGCACTGCGTCCATCTTCCAAGTGGCACAGTCCGTTCGACGCGCGGAGCTGCCGGCGGCCGTGTGTGGCCGTTCCAGCGGACGATATGGTCTCACCGGAACACTCTATGTCGGTGAAGGATCTCCAGAGTCCCTGGGGCGTGCCTCTGGACGAGGCGGGACTCGTTACGGAGAGCCGCGGCCTCAGGCGCCGTCCGTTCGGCCGAGTGAAAACGGTGCAGTTGGCAGGTTACTGTTGAAGAGATATGGAGTTTGGGATGGCGTGGGATTGTGTCCATGTATAGAAACGGATGTGCCATTGCTGATAAGCCGTCTACGGTCTTTTGAAATGTTAATTAGAACAGTAGATGGAAATACCTAAATATTGGCAAATCGAAAAATGACTGCATGCAACCGCCCAAACAAAGAGATCAACATACAGCCAAAGGTGGAATGTATATTGCCTTCGATTTTTCTTCGAAGATGTTATAAAAAAAAAATGCGAACGCCGCCGTCAGCTCTTTCAGCCCGAGTCTCCGAGGAGAACAGCTCGAACGTAACGACACCGCGGTGCTAGGACAGCTAATTTAAGTTCACCGACCAACGCCGACTACCGACCCATTAGGCTTAGTAACATCTGTCCAGTGTCCAATTCCAGGAGCAAGCTCTGATCACATTAGTCCTAACGGAAAACCCTCAATGAATACCGCAGAGCCAGAATGATTCCATGAAGGACGTCGCGTTAAGTTACCTACACTGTAAAAAAAGTTTAGCACCATAGAGGTACTTTTCAATTGACTAATTTTCAGTACCCTAGCGGTGCTAAGCTAAGCATTTTATTCGCACTTAACTGAGATCTAGTTTAGTATCGAGGTGCTAATATAAGTACCCATATTTGTTTAGCACCCGTGTACTAATTGTAGTACCCTACACCTGCTAGACCAATTTTCAGTACCCTAGCGGTGCTAAACTTTAAAAGGTGCTAAGAATAGCATGCAGTTAGTACCTTCCGTACTCACATATGACCCGTTTTAGCGCTATTGTTACCCCACGACAAGTAGAATAATGCTAACGAAAGCAATGGGGCTGAAAGTAGAATATCGTTACTAGTTAAAGCTGCTGCATGAAAAGTTCGCAAAAACTGCTTTCTTTAGCAGCATATACTTTCACTAGTTACTGCAAAAAGGACTCATCAATTACCAAAAAGGAAATTGTGTAAAGCCGAAAAGGCGTGCAAAAAACGGTTATATCCTAGATCAGTGATAACTACAGTCTCAATAATTGTGTTTTGCATTCTGCAATATTCCCGTGTAAGTGCATCTTTCAAGCATCCAACACATTATAAAATTAAAAAATAATAATGGAACATTTATTAACACCTCATATCATCTGCATGAAAAACAAATGTAAATATATACACAAACAAACGCACGGGAAATAACGAAAGGTCGCTCATATACCTGCACACTCGCAGTGACCGACGATTAACGCGAGATCGACTGGGGGAGGCGGGGGGGGGGTCGTTGAACCGACGTTCCGTTCATGGCCATAAGTTCGACCTCATCCACGACCAGACGGCGTTTAGTGATAGACGGAACCGGAGACCCCGTGTTGTTGTCGTAGTTGTCCTCCATTGTAAGTGGTAGTCGACGGAAGAACTGACCAGGCCCCATGCCTGGAGCAAAAAAAAAACTGGATCAGTTCCAATTTTTTTTTCTGTTGGGAGCTATTTTCGCAAACAACACAACTTTCCTTCAGACCAAGAAGCGCGATTTGCCAAAGTCGGAATATGAAGCACTTAAGATAATGTCAAAAGATACAACGCGTCAGACTCACCAAAGTCGATCAACGTCGGTGTCGGTGGCATGTGTCGGTGGCAAATGCTCATGTACCACCCGGCCCCGGAGCACTTCACTTCACTTCACTGCACTGCTGCACTGCACTTCCCTCCACCTCACTGCCTCCCGGAGCAGGGGCACGCACTCCCATGCCACGCACGACGGATTCCACCGATAATAGCTGATTTAAGCTATCATTCCAGAGCTATCACTCGGTGGCATGTGCCCGGAGCACTTCACTTCACTTCATTTCACTTCATATACCGGAGCACGTGCACACACTCCCACCACGACCAACGGACTCCACTAAAATGGCGCAACACGTGGCCGGAAACAGCTGGCACGCGCATGCGCATATCGCTCTGCGCCGTCAAAACGTGCTAAAGGGCTGGTGATAAGACTCCCAGAGATTTGTAAAGCAGGGCTTTGAGCTACTTTCTTTGGCGCCAATTTCAAATTTGTTTCCTCTGTAAGCATGTCCGGTTCTATTGTGATACTAACGTAAGCACCATATTCAGCATTACCAACTTCTAAAACACTTAAAATGGTTCTAATTAGAAATCCAGCTTGAAAGAGCACTCACTGATGGACTGGGTACTAGCAGAAGTAGACGTTAAGCTCAGTAGAAGAATAGGTGATCTAAACTTATGATGGGAATGTTAGCTATCATTAGCACAGTATTAGCACCATGCTTCTTTGTAAATACGTCGTAGGGTTCTTTTGACGCTAAAAGGTGCTACGAGTAGCAGCCGTTAGTACCCCAAATGCTAAACTTTTTTTTACAGTGTATAATACTATACGTGCTCAGTTTTAACTCATACACGTATCTATTTGATGCAAACGTCAGTGAGTCTTTGAATGTCACGCTCCTTGACAGTCATTCTTCAACAACCGGCTTGTCGAAAATCAATGGAAAAATTGTGTTATTGAACCCAGCCTGGGTAAAGCCACAAATAAAAATAATCACCATCGTGCGAATTGAGTTTCCTACCAGAATTGGAAAGGTACCCAAGGGAGACGTTTAAAATCGAAATGCGTTCCTACGCAGCATCCATCCATCGCCTTACCTTAGACTGCATCGCTCCTCTGTGGCGTATATATCATCGGTGAGGAGTGATATATGTAAATCCTCGTAAGCCATGCGTCACCATTCCAGCACGGGCACACACTTTAACAGGCAGTCACTATTTTATCATGTTCAATCTCGCTAACAGACACAAAGCGTCTCTCCCGTAAGTTTCGACATTTCACCTTCAGCCCGTCGGCGTCATTACGTGTCTCTCGGAGCGATGTGCGGTGAATCGCGTCATCCACTGCTGACGTCGTCATCAGAGAACAGTCCGCCGATTTTGTGCCGCCCACGCAGGCTACGTCAGCATTGTGGTGCCGATTCCCCCGTGTAGGTAATTGGTCCTCCTTGGCTAGCCGGCCAATGAAGTGAATAATGACGCAGCGGGGCTCACCGCACTGTCCACGGAATATGCCCGGCTCGGTAGCAGAGTTTGATGGCCTGTCATCAGGATCGTGCTAACGAATGACTTGGCATTGGTGGGGTATCCCTGTTTGATGAAATTCCTCAGAGGATTGCACATAGGGCTGTAAGCATGGGACTGCCCAATTTGCGCAGCTTGCCCAATTTGCGCAGCTTGCCCAGTTTGCGCAACTGTCATTCGTAGTTCAGCGCGTCAAAGAATAACGTAGTCCGACTGTCAATTGCAGGGGATGATAGGTTTCTTCCCCAGATAAGAGTATCATTCTTATGATCGTAGTTCGTACCGTCATCAATTGGACTCGGTGCAAATACCTACCAGTATTGACACTCTGGCAATATGCGTTGGTTACTTGGCATTGTACGATGCAAATTATCATTCTCTCCCAAAGACACTGGAAACCAAATGCCCCACTTCAATGTGCTAATATCGGCATGCTCACTCCAACATGGCGGTAGTCGCCAAATTTTCCAGGAGAAAAGGAAAAAAACTTGAAGAAAAAGAAAGGCACGCCAAACCTCAAACGTCCAGCAAAATAACGTCCATCTTTGAAAGTGTTCATGGTATCAGCAAAAATGGCAAACGTAATCTCATTTGTATTTTGTAACGAATCCAGAATATCTGTAATAAAGATTTCATTAAACATGAACATAAAGCAAATTAACTCTAAAACTCCAGAAAAAAAGGTTCTTTTCCACATGGTTAGTCCGGCTCCCTTGATTTTCTTCTCCCGCCAACAACAGACTCTCATTCCGCGCTACAATCGGGTCGACATGTGTGCCTCTTCTCGCTATTCGCCGACAAGGCGGTACCATTTATTTCCTCTGTCGGCCAATACTGACCGGGCGCTACGCCCATTTAGCGCTGAGAGCAAACACGGCCCGGCCGCGGGCGGCCATGTAGCGCAGGTCAGGGCGCCAGAGCCACCTCCGTCACCCCCGAAATGGCCGCGCGAGCATTATCGAGCCGCCCGGCCGGCCCGGCAACAGGCAGCCAGGAGTCGCCGTAACAGGCAGCCAGGAGTCGCCGTCCACCAGCTGTGTCAAATGGGTGCCCGGCACGAACACGCGGATAAAAAACTACAGGCGGTGGAGGGAGGGAAGCAGACACCCTAACACAAACAGGCAAAATATGGTGGAATTGTCCTACTCATAGAATACAGATCGGCTGCCTGCAGTGGAATGTTGCGAATGCGTTGTGAAATATGATAATCAGAACGACAATGCTAAATATAAATTCGCCTGAAGATAAAGAAGAAACAGCGAGACGGCGCTCGATAGCTTCAAGTATACCTTGATGTGGCGTAGTTTTTTTTTTTTTTTGAACAACTACGTTTTGAACCCTTCCTTCTGCATCGACGATCCCTTTGAAGCAAACAAATTGTAAGAAAATAAATTGTAAGTACATAGTCAGTGATGCGCTGCGTAGCTGAAGCTGTATTTCGGCGAGGTTGAGCTCTGCGCAATGTGAGGTGTAGTGTGGTCCCCGGAGTGTGGTCACTGGGTTGTGGTCCAGCTGGAATATGGTTTATAGTGTGCCATCCCTGGACTATCGTGACTGGAGCGCGGTCTGGAGTGTGATGTGGAGTGTGATCCCTGGATAAAAAAGACTTGGCTCGCCCCATAAACATACTTGCATATATTTCAGAAATGTTTTTATTATTTCTCAGCAGATTAGCAGATTCAATAATGGTTAGATAAACTCAGCCTTTTTCCGGACAGTTTCGTGACTTGTATTGTCACTGCGTCGGCGGTTATACGAGCTTGCGTTGCACACTCAGTGTGCAACGCAAGCTCGTATAACCGCCGACGCAGTGACAATACAAGTCACGAAACTGTCCGGAAAAAGGCTGAGTTTATCTTTCAGAAATGTGATATATGAGCCCGAAACAAACAGTACTAACATATAGAGTTGGCTGTTTCTCAGCCAGTACCACCTCAGCACACCATCCGTAGTATCAAAGAGACACCCGATGCCGTCCTTTCATTACCACTCTGATTGCGATCACGACACCTAATAGCGCCGTCATCGCTCCTAGCCCGGCGGTCATCGCCGCAAACCCATACCGGTCAATGATCGCTCCACCCAACACAGGACCCACTGCGTACCCTAGGGAAAAGACGACGTGGAACAGGCTCGAAACAAACGCCCTGGTGGCCAGGCTGTCGTCGAGGCCACTGGCCACGCTCGCGTCCAGCATCGTGCTGTAGCAGGGAGTGAAGGCGCCAGCCAGGAACATTAGCTCAACGACCATCCCTGCTCCCGTGATTAGCCAGTGTGGTGGAATGGGAAATGCTGGGGCAATGAAGAGGATCCCAATGCTAGAGGCTACCAGACAGACGGCCATCTGAGGAAGCGGACTGGGACGTGCCTCGGATAGTCGCGCCCAAGATGAGTTGACCAATACGTACATTGTGGACGAGACGAGAAAGAAGAGACCGACCAGAGTCGGCGGCACACCAAGCACCCGGTCAGCGTACACCGCCAACGTTGCCTCGACCGTGTTAATGACAGCAGAAAAGACGAAAACAGTAGCCAGACACAGCCAGTTGTCGACCGCGCCGAGAAACTTTAGCAACGACGTGGCAAACGGCGCCTGCTGGCAGTGGGTGCTCTCGATGTCGGGTATCAGGCGAATTAGGGCCGCTGAGGTCAGCAGCATCAGCGCTCCGAGTGTGAAGAAGGGCGTGCCGAAGCCGCCGACTGCGTACAGGCCGCCCCAGAGGGCCGGTGTCAGCGCCACTCCAAGCGTAAGCGAGGAGCCGATCACGGCAACCGCCGTGGTCACGCGGCTACCGAACTCGCTCCCGGCGATGGTGTAGCCGCACGTGGAGATGGCCGCCGAGCCAACCGCTTCCACGAGCCTCACCGCGAACGCAGCGCCCATGAAGGTCTGGGTGTCTTCGATCCGGTTCAGCAGCCCAAACAACAGCGTAGTCGCGCCCGCCAGCGCCAGACCGATGTTGTAAAGCCGACTGATGCCAATCTTCGGAGCCAGCCGACCCACTAGCGGGCTCAGCATCATCTTTGCCACGGCGTAGCAGCTGAAAACGCCGCTGATGGCTGCTTGAGAAACGCCGCGAGAGGCCGCCTCCACCGGAAAGAACGGGATCATGATGGCGATCAGAGAGCCATCCATCACAGCGACCATGCTAATGCAAACCAGCAGCCTCCGCTGGTTGGAGGAAAAGCGGTCTTTGCGGGGTGGCTCTGGTTCTGGCCTCTTCTCTGGCCACTTGCCTTCCAATGTTGTGTCGTTGTGGATGCTCACGGACTGATAGTCGGGATGGTCACTTGGTTCTCTGACCGGGCCTCCGTTTTCGTGTAGCAGTGCCTGTGACTCCATTTGTTGCGTGCTGACCATGGCGACCCACTGGGTGAACTGATGGAATAAAATTGAAAGCGTTTTTGGCGGTTAGCTATCTGCGACAGGTGGGGCCGGACCCAATTTAGCTGCACAGCTGTGGTCAGCAGTGCACTTGGCCAGCCACCGTATTGTGAGGAATTCTATTGTTTCGGTAGAATAGCTTAGCTTTTTTATTCACAAACTCCTCCCTGACTGTAGCAATCGATAACGGGACCTGGCAACCACAACGCCACCACCACTAGCGGCTCGCGCGCTTCTTCACTCTCGAGTTCCAGCAAACTGATCTGATTCTTTCCTCTGTGGCCTTTCTCCCTACCGCTGAACATTAATCCTCGACGCTCGCCGGGAGGGGGTCGGATCCAATCCCCTTCTGTTATCTCGAGAATCAATGGTCATATCTAACCCCGAGACGAAGCATTTGAAATCTCCTCATGAAAACGTTTTTTGAATGAAAATATTTCGCTTTATCGATATTTTGTCTGTTCGATATTCTGAATTCGATACCTTGTCCTTTCGATATTATGCTTTCGATATTTCGTCTTTTCGATATTCTGCTGTCGATATTTTGTCTTTTCGATATTATGCATTCGATATTATGCCTTTTCGATATTCTGCTTTCGATATTTTGCTATTTCGATATTTTGCTATTCGATATTTTGCTATTTCGATATTTTGCTATTTCGATATTATGCGACTCGATATTTTGCGATTTCGATTTCGATATTTTGAGGTTTCGATATTTTGCGACTTCGATATTTTGTTTTCGATAATTTGCGTTCGATATTTTGCGATTCGATATTTTGCGTTTCGATATTTTGTCATGGAATCGTCTGAACACCCCCCCCCCCCCCCCCACTATAACTCGGATCCTGGGCCACGTAACGACACACGGTAAGCGGCATTCGAAAGAACATAAAAAATAATGACGGAAACACTTCGGTCAATTTTTGGGTCAGCTCAAAGGTCAGGTCGCCAAAGGTCATCAAAGGTCAAATGTAGTCCATTTCAACAATTTTGGAAACTGCCAACGGCTTACTCGGGAACCAATAGAGCTACAGCGCCACGGAAAAGCTCATTCGATAGCCCTTTTACAGACCTTTCTGAGTGTTGCTCTAAGATTTGACCTCAGGTCAACGGTTAAGCCTCCAGAGGGCAAAAACTGTAAAAATAGCAGTTTTCACGAAAATTGTTTTTCGTCAATAACTTTTGACTCAAAAGAGCCACGACATTACTTTTGGCAGCATCGTGTTCCTCTCGTCGAGACGCATCGAATAAAGTATTTGTTGACCTTGAAAGATCATTTTGAAAATTTGACCCTAGGTCAAGGTGCAGACCTGCAGACCGGAATGGGTCATGTTGCATATCAGTCGATCCGTATTGTCGAGCTGAATACATCTGACGTGTTTTCATCACTCTAGCACGTCTTTATCAAAAGTTGTAGCCAAAAAACTGCTGGTGACCGTCCATGACCTGAGATGACCTAAGGGGCACACAGGGGGGTCACAGGTGCATTTTTCCGATTCAGTGTGTCATGTTTACCTATGAACCTAAAACATGTCACAAGCTATAAAAGAAAAATAAAAAAAAACAGGGAGAATTGGAGCCCCCAGGTGGTCGCGGGTTAATCAGACTGCCATCTCGGGAACAATGGCATTCCTCACAAAAGGTGGCTGACCTCCAAAGCGACTGCAGCTGTGTGTGGACATTGTGACCGCCCGCATCTGTGCCTGACTGGTGAACTGATCGCCAAAAATTACTGGGAATCAGTTCACTCAGCGAGTCGCCATGGGTAACACACAGGAGTCAGACACCTATAGACTGCTCAACGAAAACGGAGGCCCGGTCAGAGAACCAAGTGACCATCCCGACTATCGGTCAGTGAACATCCACAACGACACAACATTGGAAGGCAAGTGGCCAGAGAAGAGGCCAGAACCAGAGCCACCCCGCAAAGACCGCTTCTCCCCCAACCAGCGGAGGCTGCTGGTTTGCATTAGCATGGTCGCTGTGATGGATGGCTCTCTGATCGCCATCATGATCCCGTTCTTTCCGGTGGAGGCGGCCTCTCGCGGCGTTTCTCAAGCAGCCATCAGCGGCGTTTTTAGCTGCTACGCCGTGGCAAAGATGATGCTGAGCCCGCTAGTGGGTCGGCTGGCTCCGAAGATTGGCATCAGTCGGCTTTACAACATCGGTCTGGCGCTGGCGGGCGCGACGACGCTGTTGTTTGGGCTGCTGAACCGGATCGAAGACACCCAGACCTTCATGGGCGCTGCGTTCGCGGTGAGGCTCGTGGAAGCGGTTGGCTCGGCGGCCATCGCCACGTGCGGCTACACCATCGCCGGTAGTGAGTTCGGCAGTCGGGTGACCACGGCGGTTGCCGTGATCGGCTCCTCGCTGACGGCTGGCCTCGCGCTGACACCGGCCCTCTGGGGCGGCCTGTACGCAGTCGGCGGCTTCGGCACCCCCTTCTTCACACTCGGAGCGTTGATGCTGCTGACCTCAGTGGCCCTGATTCGCCTGATACCCGACAGCGAGAGCGCCGACTGCCAGCAGGCTTCATTTGTCGCGTCGTTGCTAAAGTTTCTCGGCGCTGCCGACAACTGGCTGTGTCTGGCGACGGTTTTCGTCTACTCTGCCGACGTCTACACGGTCGAGGCAGCGTTTGCAGTGTACGCTGACCGGGTGCTCGCCGTAACGCCGACTCTGGTTGGTCTTTTCTTTCTCGTCTCTTGCGTAGTGTACGTGCTGGTAAACCCTCTCTGGGCTCGGCTCTTGGAGGCAAGACCCAGTCCGCTTCCTCAGATGGCTGGCTGTCTGGTAGCCTCTAGCATTGGGATCTTCTTCATCGCTCCAGCGTTTCCCGTTCCACCACACTGGCTCATGACTGGAGCGGGGATGACCGTCGAGCTGCTGTTTTTTGGCGGCGCTTACACTCCCTGCTACAGCACGATGCTGGACGCGAGCGTGGCCACTGGCCTCGACGACAGCGTGGCCACCAGGGCGTTCGTTTCGAGCCTGTTCCACGTCATCTTTTCGTTAGGGTGCGCAGTGGGTCCTGTGTTGGGTGGAGCCATCATTGACCGGTATGGGTTTGCGGCGATGACCGCCGGGCTAGGAGCGATGACGGCGCTATTAGGTGTCGCGATCGTAGTCAGGGTGGCAGTGAAAAGACGTCACAGAGTGTGTCCGTGATACTACGGTGGTGTGCTTCAGGTGGTGCTGTGGCAAGATGAGCAGCTATTTATGATAATAGCTCGTGACATTCGTGACAGCCCTTTGTGACTTTTTTCTTATTACAAATATGCATGCTTAGCATTCACGCTCATGAGACGCATGATGAACTGAAACGTGTTACTTCTTCCTGTACATATGTAAAGTAAGGTGAGGCATGTCCCCTTTGAAGGTAATGGCGCCCCTTGGCGGGGACAGTGAGGGCCTCTGAAAAAAGCCTCATTTTTTAGAATTAAGGGCTCCTTTGATGGCACAGACATGACGATTGCTTAGTCCCAGGGTTCAGCGATTAGTCGAAGCCAAACGCGCACAGCATGAATTGATTGACTGGCGCATGCCAATTTTCATGCCGCTGCTCACCATTCTGTACAGTCGAGCAAAAGCAGCTCCCATGTCCTAATCGTCGCCCGTCTGTTAGTGTTTTCACAGCCGCGAACGCAAGCGAGTGCAGAGTCGATCGGACCCCAAGCCTCTTGGCCTCTGAGCTTTGCGGAAAACAACGAGCGTTTTCACGATAGGGAGCCGCTGCCACCCAATTTTAGGTCCTTGGTCATTAAATGACTTTCAAGAGGTCGATGACAAGTGTCGAGAAAATCAGGACCCATTGTAACTTCTTTAAGTGAGATTTTATGGCCTGTGTGATCTGACGTGCCGACCACTGACCCAAAGGCTTTACCGTGTGATGCTGTATGTGCTTCCTGAGTGTGCCTTCCTGCATTTTGATGTGGATTTCATGTAAGTCGCGTGTACTTTAAACTGGCATGGTCAAATCACGAGCAACACACCCCGCATGGGCTAGGAAAGTGCGTGTGCTTGAAGGTGGGGAAATTAAAAATGTTGTGTGTGTGCAATTTGACATTAAACGTTCTCAATCACGGTCTCAAGTCTGAAAAGCCATATAATGGAACCCGTGAGTAAATAAATACAAATACAAAAGCGTTATAAATTGCGGGCACAAGGACCACAGGCTGAATTTTCACCGGAGCAGAAAACCTAATTCCAATTATATCTAATGTAATCGATTTATATCGATCTAGTCGCACGGCAAGACGACAGACGTCTCCATAAATAAAAAAGTAACTTCACATAGTAGTATATTACAGAAGAAAAACATTAATAAGAAAATCAGGGGCGTCTTACCTCACATAACCCTACTTATAACAAAAATGAGAAGCATCTTATTGCTCGGCAGACGTGGCATGATGTGTCAACTTATTAGTATTTCTACGCAATGTGCACCACGATGAGTGAAATGTTTATAAACACGTAAGGTGTTAACGGTTAAATAACTATTTCGAGTATATGGGTATGTAGTGTTTAGGTACCCGATAAAGGTTAAAGTCAGGACAAATAAGAATATTTCATTTCGTTATTTTTGGACGATATTATAAACTATTATAACCATTTCAAATGCTACACATGCAGAATACGTAGGTATACGTTTGATGTTTCGCTTTTTTTCTTCGGAGTCAACAACAATTCCAAGCATCAACATCAAGCCATGTTTTCTTCCAAATCGTCAAGTGAATCATCAAAGGCACTTTACAAAAAAACTTGATTCTAACATTAGCTCCCTGAGGATCGAATAACAATTAAAAATTCGGCAACAATTTTCACATTTATTCATCAAACTGCATAACTGTCATTTGTCACGTATCACCATTCACTCGTAATACCAACACACCAAAAAACCGTGTTGGTTTGACTAAAACCGCCCTTTACAATCTGAGTCTCAGTCAACTTTACGTTTCAGCGTAAAGCTTTGAATACATCAGAAGAAATAAGTATACAATGTTAGAAGGCTAATAAATTACGTCGATTTACAATCGCAGGATGATCCACTTTTGATCATCCTCTCGATTTTTCCCAATCCATCGACCAATGCCTTGGAGCATTGGTCGGTGCCTTGGGTGAGCCTAGGTGTCGTTGGAGTCTGCTCGAATAGCTAGAGGTGGCGCTAGTGATGCAACTCTGCATCCACCGATTCTGTCGAGGGCTGCTGGAGACTGGAGTAACACACAATCGCAATGAATCACTTCACAGAAGCTCAGATTCATAACTCTGTCCATGCTTGGTCTTAACCTCTCCGATTTAATATCCCATCCTCAATCATGTGTGCTGTTGAGCACACACACTAAATAGTAAATAGAGCATTATTTGCAGCTAAGCCGGCATCTGATATTGGTAGGCATCTATTATGCGTTTCACGTTTGCATGGTTCAGGTTAAATGTAAAGCCTAATTTATACAACTCATACCAGTTTCTATCACTAGCACGCGTGATAAACCCTTGCCCGTCAGACCATATTGGTTATAATCATACCTCCCCACCTTTTTTTTTTATAAATTTAATCCGAACCTTTTGATGGGAAGGATTCACAAGGACAGGGCCACGGCTAAGCGAAGCTTGTTGCGGTGACCCTGCCCTCTACCCTCCGATCGCGCAATTCCGGTTCTATGGCAGAATTTAGAGGCCAAAGTTTAACGTGCGCACATAGCCGCGCACGGCCGGTCCCCTCACTGACTTCGCCTGGCTACGGCCTGCCACCAACCGCAACCATACCTGTCAGGAGGCCCATAAATGTCAAGCGCCCGTCGCGCTTCGAACCCGGACTGTTATAACCGGGAACGCGTGCTTTCACCACGCGGAGTCCAACGCTCTACCAACTGAGCTACGGGACCGGCACCTTCGACTGAAGGGGAGCGGGAAGAGCTCATACACTAACTGAACTACAAAGGCTCCTTGGAGAAACTAATGTGTGCACTGTTGCGGACCCAGCGATCGGCATACATTGTGAACGTCTCGGGTCAACCGGTGACCTTGGGGGTGTGGTTAGAGACCTCAATTTAAGGGTAAGGCTTCTGGTGATTGCATGCAAAAAAATGGTCGTAAAGCAGCTTTTGGCCACGTTGAACTTGTTATGTCCAGCCAAGTGGAATAGTTACCTTTTTTATAAACCTAAGGTAAGTGACGTCTTCCCTTCATCCGCCAATGTCAATGTGCTGCTTCTCCAGAGTACTCCCCTGCTACCCTCCCCCACCCGTAGCCCCACCGCGTGCCTCCCGCCCCCGGCCCCGACCCCGCCCACCCGGGACTGACCTCCGTCTGGCGGCTGGAGCCACGGGCCAGGAGCGTCGGCACCGGTACTGGATGGCCACTCGGTGGGCCGGGTGAGAGGTGCCTGCCGCCGGCGCCGAGGTGCGCTTCCGGTTCCTCAGCGGCCGGTACGGGTAACCTCCGGTCTGTTCAGAGATGGCCCGTGCCACCTGCCACTGGTGGCGGGCCAACGGAGCGCCGGACGCCGGCTTCACGTCCACTACCTGCCGGCACAGGTCACCGGGGTCAGACGGAGGTCACAGAGGTCATCAGGATGGCGCAGGTCAGTCAGCTGTCACTGGGGTCCGCTGGCAATCACAGAGGGCATCTGGAAGTCGGTGGGTCGGGAGGTCACGTGAGACAGGGGTTTTGTTGGGTTTCAGGTTTTTCGTCATTCTGCGCTGGCATCTCACCATTTCCATATAGCCTCGCACTTCGTCAACATAAAAACAGAAAAGCCTTGCAATATAATTAAATCATATATAATTCACATGTTATTCCGAGGATAAGTAGGTATATAGAAGTAAAAACAATACAACAAAAACTAAACACACCGCCTTACGAGTGGAGTCAACCGGGGTCGAAACGGGGAACGTCTAACCAGGCTGATAGTGGATAGCTCAAGCTCCCTCGTTCAGTTCACGCCTGTACTTACCTTGACCTACTGCTTTGGTGTAGCTTTAAAATTTCTTCCAGCCAGCAGCCTTTTAGGAGACATAGCCCTCATTTACCAACCCCTGTAGCCGCCAGCGCTCTTTAATTGCTTATTTCAGAATGCAGACGTCACCACAAAACTCAAGAGCAAACAACACACAATGTCATATAAATTAACAACAAACATTGACATGACGATTCAGCTGCACGCCCCGGCCAGAGGTCGGCCACCCGGGACCGGCTCTGATTGGTCAGAATAAGCGGCGTCCTGATTGGTGGAGCGACCGCCGGCTGACTCCCTGATAAGTCGGAGTCCCTGACCCGCCGTGTTACGAACAAGTATTGAACTCATCTAAATTCAAATCAAATGCGAATAGATTCAAGGATCTAGAGCAAAACACGTCTCAAGACTGTCTTAACACTTATGATAGAAACGTCATGCAATAAAATTTAAAAGCAAAATTAAATTTATCGGGAGAGAAAAGGACTAAAAAGGTGAATTCGGAGGACAGATTGCAAGCGAATTCCGCTTTCAGGAACAGACCGATCCTTCAGAGATCCGACTAAATACAGAAGTTAAATACAAACAACGGAAATCGGCAATTCATCATCCAAGCTCTGGAAATGAAACCAGTTGCGCTAAGTTCAGACAAAAAAAAACCTCAGCCATGGCGGTAAGACACGCGAACTTCAAGCTTGAATGCTCTACTCTCAGCCATTCAGCCACAGCCATTGAAGCCTTCGCAGCCAGTCAGCCATGTCATTAACCCTCGCCGGCACAGGCCATTTTGCGTCCTTCGACGGCACAAGTTGGCACGACCTCCCTCGCGTTTGGCCCCTGATCAAGCTAGAGCTTTGGGAAAAATACGAGCGTGTTGCCCGTCACGAGAGGAAGCCGATGGTGCCCAATTTTAAGGTCCTAGGTCATCGGGTGACCTTCCAGATCAGGCCAATGACCCGAAAATCGGGAAAATCGGGACCTGTTAGAAAGTCGTAAAGTGTGGCTGCTATGTGGTTTACCGGGGTGCTAAACACGAATATCATGTTAGTTTTGATCAGAGATGATGTCTTTAAGCATTTAGACCAGGTCGGGTCAGGTCAGGTCAGGTCAGGTCAACCGGTAGGGGTTGTGACGGGTATTCGTAATACGTGTCAGCCGCCTCTGACAGCTTCGTAACATATTACGAAGGCGCCAAAACTACTTTGTAAATGTTCAAATGGTTGCTAAATTCGAATTCAGCTCCAAAATCAAGCCTAGAAACATGTAAAACTCGAAAAATTAAACCGAGGTCACCCGAGGTCACCAAAGGTCAATGACCTGACCTGACCTTCAGGTGACCTTAACACCCACCTTCATGTATGGGAGCAGCATCAAATCACATGTTTGAACCTTTGAAACCACGAAAAGCTTGCAAACGCGCGGCTAATGCGAGCCGACATACGCCGAATAGCGATTCCGGCCAAACATGGTCTCGGAAAAGAGGTCACAGGTCAAAGTTCATTTGGGTCAGGGTCATGAAATTTTAAGGGTAGGTGTAAAATTGATCAATGCGAGGGTACTGAAAGTTTCGTCGCGATCGGCCGCTTTTTACGCGAGTTATTCGCGAAGAACCTTCGGGGGGGGGGGGGGTTGCATCAACCCTGTGCCGGCGAGGGTATTTGGCAGGTAGGCCCGCAGGTATTTGGCGAAGGTTTTAGTGGACATTGACGACCCCTGTTTAATTCACTTTCAAAACTCTTTTAAAACTCTAGTGGAAATTCGATTCAAGCTGACATAAAATGTAGAATTTACTATAAGATGTTTAGCCCGCGCCCTGGTGGGGTCTGTTTATAACGCGACCTGGTGGGGGGGGCTATTTTTTGCCCCCCCCCTCGTATCTCCGAAACTACTGGACGGATCCGCAAAATTCAAACGGCGTTCGAAAGGCCTGTCAAATTTGTCGAAGGAAACCAAATTTCATTGACCTCGGGGTCACCGATGACGTCACAGGTCAGGTCAAAGATGAAATGTTTCACCGTTCACGGGTCTTCTAGGGAATGCGCATTAACACCGAGGAAAACGCATTTTGTCGAGAATCAGCGACAGGGCGTCAGTTGCCTAGTAGATATGTTGCTGTTAGAGGTCACTGACAATACCAGGTCAGGTCACAGGTCAGGTCACCAAGGGTCACAGGTCAGGTCAAATGAGCCCAACTTTACTAAGGTTGTGTGATGCATGTTTTATGGCCAATTTTTCGTTTCCAACTCAATGGTGTTGGTTATAAGACTATCAGGTACGGCTTAGGTCACTTTCTGGTAAAGTTCAGGTCAAGGTCAGGTCAAGGTCAGGCCAAAAGAGGTCAAATTTTAAAGTTGATAGTTTTGCATAAAATGGTTATTGATTCGATGCAGCTCGTCACGGGGAGTCTAATGGTGGTCTTTGTTTTGCGATACGGGGTGTAGAATTGCTAAAAATTGAGTTTGAAAATTTGACGTCATCAATTTTGAACAGTTTTTTCGCTATAACTTCGCCAAAAAAGAGGTATCAATCTCAAATTTGGTATGTGGATGGAAGGCGGTAAGGACTATCACATATATTCCGGTTTTTGCGAAATTCAATTTTTTTTGGATTTTTCGTTTATTATATCAATTGTTTTTTTTTTTTAATTTTCAGGGGTCAAAATCCAAAAATTTCAAAAATCCGAGATAGCAGTTTTGTAGCCCTGTTGATTTTACAGCTTTTATGTCTTATCATTTTTTCTGTATTTGCAAAGCTATAGGCCTGACAGCTCTTCCCGCGAAACCCTTTTTTGGGTCGAAAACGGCAGAACATGACGTCACTCTGACGTCATTTCCGGCCAACCTATCATAGCCTTTGGAAACATTTTTGGTCACAATGTGTAAAATTGATGTCCGGGAGGGTACTGAAAGTTTGGTGACGATCGGCGCAGCGGTTCTGGAGATATATCGAAAAGTCTGGAGGGGGGGGGGGCAAAAAATAGCCCCCCCCCCCACCAGGTCGCGGGTTAAATGATTAGCACAGTTTAAATAACATAACCTTATACCGAAGCCAGGATGCAATCCCATCAGACTCGATTTCACCATCAGATCATTCATGCAGCACATTTTAGCACAAATCACACACAAATAAAAATGATTAGTGTTACGGCTCGCGAGAACTGCAATAGCGAGTGGCGGAGCGGTTGGGTAAACGGCAGAACGGAGTGCGGTTGCCAGTTTCGCCATCGAATGGTCTTCACTAAAAGTCGGAAGAGTTCAGCTGTTGCCCTCAGAATTGTGATCCCAGAGACGCCAGAGACCATCAGTGTCAGATACGGCCGCCTTTAAATCAGTCAATGACCCCGAAATGAGGTCATTGACAATAAACATTGACATGAAGCGCTCCAAAGCACACGTCGGATGGTGTGCGCATAGCTCATGGTAGAAATGCGTAGTTATCTTATATTCTTATGATACACATGATAACAAGCTGTCGTAAGATCTTTTAGCGATAACTAGATAAGTTTCACGAGTAACGGATGACAATTATATTATACATATCACATTCTAAAACCCTCAAGCTCGCAGACAGGAAAGAACAACAATTTTACTGCGCATCGCATCTAACTTCGTTAAAGTGGCAGTCCATCTTTCTTAATGTCAGTGTAGCTTCAGTTCTGGTTTGGGTCTCTTTTGTTCAATGTAAATAAAGATTTAATGCAATGCTGAGAAACGTGAGATGTTCATTTAGATTCGTTGTCTTGATTCATTGTCACTGGCTACGAGCGTTCAGCTTTTACAAAAGCGTGTAAGCTGCAACGCTTTTCTGACAGGATACTAACGCAATGCCTGATCTTCGACTACGTTTCGCTCCATGTCATAATATTTTGCGCTGTCTGCCATTGCCTTGATTGAAAGAGATATGACACTGTTAGTCGTGTGTTATGTATATCTCTCATAAGCCTTGCATTTCTTTGATGTTGACAAGCAATACAACAAATAAGAAAGATACCTGCAACAAAATAATTTCTGGGTTATGCAAAAGGGAAAAAGGAAAATGGAAATCGAAGAGACAAAAAATAACCAATATTGTTTTTTTATTTTACAATGCTTCGCTGACGTTTGTTTTTGTATTTGTCTACAATGTCAGTGACTATTTTCAGCTGGAAAACGACTTTGCCTACTGTTCTTGTATTCCTAAAAAAAGACGGCGCACGTGAGTACAACAGACCACTGCAAAGCTTTATATATCATCTGTGCCACAGTCTGCATCTTGCCAAACGTGTGCCCACAAGTTCAGTGCACTACATGAAAACCGTGCGATTTACGCGCACATACCATGCGCGAGGAGTGTCTACTGTCTATCGGTGCGCGAGGAGTGCCGATCGGTGCGCGTGAGGGGTGCATGAGTGCCGCACTAGGAAAAGCGCGAGCTGGTGCCGCCGGCTACCCTGCGCAGAAAGTGCTCTCCGATCAGCCAGTAATGCACGGGCAGGCAATCCGTTGGGTGTGCGGACGGTGAACGTCAAGGCGGAGTGATGGGGGCAGGGTGCAGACGAAAAGACGGGCCGCGGTACCTCAGGGTGCCGGACTACATACCTCGACACGACCCTGCTTGCAGAGAGGCTGGAAAATACGGCACTGGTTAGCACGGCCGGATGTTAGAGGCGATACTTTGGGTAAGGGGAGCAGGGCAGGTGTCTGCTGTGGGACCATCTTCTAATAAAACACAAACATTCTCGATTGAAAGAATATCAATAACAAAACAGACCGTGAATATTATCGAAATGCACGCAAGCAGTGGCAGGTCTCCATTGTCTCACATAAGCGATTCCCTTAGGCTAGGCTGCAGTAGGACCTGAGTCCCACGTTTGAACCAGTCACGCACCGATGCCGTGCCGCTACCACCCATCCGTCGACGGTCTCTCCGGCTAAAGGCGTCACTCTCGACCACGATCGATGGCCGAGGCATTAAGTGGCTGTCCGGAGCCGTATCGCTCCTAATTGCACCCTCCGCGCGTGTTAATGTCACTGGCGACGTGACAAACTTTCAGTGGTCTTGTGACGTCAGCGACCTACCGTGACGCCTGGTGATCTGGCCAAGGTTGATGAGGAATTTCGGCCTGTCCAGAGCAGTTTTTAGGTAGCTCAAAGCACCAATTCATTACATCACTTTCTGCTCATTATTAGAAAGAAGTTTACGATAAAAGCTTCACCTAGCATCACCATCACCAAAGCATCACCTAGCTTGAATCCCAACGTTTTTTTTTTGTGGGACATGAATTACAATAGGCAAGTTGTTTCATGAGCAAACGATATCCAAAGGTGCCCAAGTCGTTATCTTCATATACAAATTTGAAATGTATTCTTGTCCCAGACCGTTTTCATCTTAACCCCAGATTTATATCGCTCGTTTTTTCAGAACCAATTAGAAAAATGTGCACTGCATCCAATATCAGTCCAATAAGCACTCTTTATTTTATTTTATTTATTTATTCAAGTGATCACCAACAGGGTGGACCCCCAATGACAGGCGAAGTCAAACTAACACTATACATGATAAACAATGGCATACGGGCAAACAATGCAGAGTAAACAGTAGGTAAATATTACGATATATATAGCTAAAAATATAATGCACAAAAAAATATGTGAGGTATAAGATGAATCTAAAGAAGAAGAAAAAAAACGGTGCTTGTAAAAAAAGGTTCTATGACTTTAAAAAGATGATATATGCTTCAAAACATGAGATTTAAAAGTCCCAGTGGCATCGGTAAAAAATCTGCCCCTGGAACACTGCATAAAAAAGAGTTGACTAGACATGGTACCCTGTTGAATAAACCCCGCTTCACGGTGTTGACGCGTGCACGGGGCTCATAAAACAGTTTCTGTGTGCGGGTCGACCGAGTGGGTATGTGCAGTGCAAAGCTGTTTAATATGTGGCAGCAGTCGTGTCTCCCATGAAACACGTTTCTGATGAAAATCAGATCATGCTGAATTCGACGTGAAGCCAATGAATGTATCCGAAAGTGATTAAGTAAAGCACTGTAATCCAGAGAAATGGAATGTCCGGAGTGCGTGTTTGATAAAAGCCATATTAGAAATTTGTGTTGCACTCGGTCGACCCGCACTGTGTGGGTGTCAGCCGCACCCGCCCATATCACACTGTCATATTCTAAAATCGAGCGTACACTGGAGAAGTAAGCACACAAAAGTGCCTTGCGATGAAATTTGCTTCCCTTCTCACCTGTTTGAAAGGATCGAAACAGCAGGCCCAGGCTTCGGTTTGCTCTGCTAACTATGCTGTTCACATGAGCAGCAAATGTAAGCTTGGTGTCGAAAATGATACCCAGGTCACGTATCTCTCCAACATGCTCGAGTTTAGTGGCGTTGATGAAATACTCTGTCCGGACGGGTGCGCGCCTGAGGGTGCCATCGTGAACGATTTGCATTTGCTGGGGTTTAGGGTGAGTCCCCATCTGACGGACCAGGCCGCCAGACGACCAAGGTCCTGCTGGAGCAGTAGTCCGTCAGATGGCGAGACAATTTTTCGAAAAATTTTGACGTCGTCGGCATACAGAAGGCACCCGGAATCGACTTCTCGCGGTAAATCATTGATGAACAAGGAAAAAAGTAGCGGAGCCAAAAGGGATCCTTCGGGAACACCGGATAGTACTGCCGTCCATTTGGACGTTTTTCCGTTCACGATGACCCTCTGACGCCTATCGGACAGATATGAGACGAACCATTGTAAAGCAGACTCCTCCAATTTGAAGGAGTGTTTTAGTTTGTGAATTAGAAGCGAATGATTCACACTTTGAAAAGCTGCCGAATAGTCTGTATATATAGTGTCCGTCTGATATCCGCCCGATATGGCCTCCCACACTGACTTAAGATAAACGGTTAGGTTAGTAATACAGGACCGCCTAGGAATAAAACCGTGCTGCTCGTTGCACAGGGCCGGCGAAACATGATGGTATAACTGATCGTAAACTAAGCGTTCGAGTATCTTTCCGAAGAGAGGAAGCAATGACACGGACCGGTAATTTGATGGATTCTTCTTGTCTCCTTTTTTGTGGATCGGAATAATGTTTGCCTGCTTCCATCTTTCCGGAAAGACACCCGAACTTACGGAGGCGTTACATATTTTGTTGATGGGAACAACGAGCTCATCTGCACATTCAACAATGATGCGCGCGCTGATGTCATCGGGGCCACAAGCCTTGTTTACTGGAACGGCTTTCAGGGCAGATCGAACGGCAGCTTCGGATATATGAAGTCGAGACAGTCTGTCTACATCGTACTCAGGCGCTTCAGGCAAAAACAGTCACATTCGGCTGAGTAAATTTCGTAGCAAACACGTTGTTAAGTAGTTCCGCACGGCCCAGATCGTCACTAACAATGTTAGCATCGGGTGCACGGAGCACAGGCGAAATAGATGACTTGTTAGTAACACATTTTAAAAACGACCAATAACGCTTTGGGTTAGTTTTAAAATCTGCAGTGAGCCCACGCAGGTACTGGGAGTATCTGTCACCAGACACGGCCTTAAACTCCCTCCTTCTGGCAGCAAACTCGGACCTGGTCTCCTCAGAGGGGTTACGGCGCAGGCGACGGAACGCGGCTTCCTTGAGACGCAGAGCGGCCCGCACGGCGCCGTCGAACCACGGCGGCACCCTGCGCCGGAGGACCACTGTGGGGACGTGGTCGGCGATGGCGGAGTTCAGTAGAGTGTAGAATGTGTCTACTGCCGCGTCCACGCCTAGTCCGTCCAACATCCCCCATGCGACCAGAGATAAACTCTGGCGCAGCCCGTCGAAGTCAGCTCGCTTGTAATTGAGTGCCGAACGCCTGGTCAAGAGAGGAGGACTCTTGCTCGTAAATTTGCAAGGAAATGACGCATTACCGGAACTATAAAATGCAATAAACCTATCCGATAACTTCGAGAGGAAATTACGATCGGACATACATGCATGGCTGCCAAAGTTCCAATTAAAAGTCAGAGGGTAGTGTCGCGTACAGATATTACTTTTGGCATGTAAGTACATAGGAACCCGCGTGTCGCGAGAGAGTTCGACGAATAATCAACACTGCCTTTTAGACTGGTGATTAAGAAATGAATACTTGACATAAAAATATTAGGCTTATAGCAACTAGTTACAAGTGCCTTGCCATTGCTTCCCAATGGTAAAACGACACTTGGCTTATTTACTGTTGTAATTGTAACTAATTAAATGTCAGAGAGAAAAATAGAACTATTGCGAGAGTAGCTTCGTGTCATGATCCTGTCAAGATCGTGGTTTTGTCTGGTCAAAGAACTTTGGAGCAAAATGGTTAAAATAAAAAAAATTAAAATGGTCAAAATCATAGAAAAATCAGAAAGCTTTCAAGTCAGTACCAAGTCAAGGTCAAGACGAAATATGTCGATTCAGCCCTCAACAAGCTCCACCTCCCCCCCCCCAAAAAAAAAATAAAAACATTGTTGAAGATAGCATCGAGCTGTGTTGCCAGTTTGGTACTAAATACTGCGGAACACGGTTTGCTTGTCTGTCTCATCGGATCACCAATGGGTCTCTGCTTTTCCCGGGATGATGGATAGAACACATCTCTTATTCTGGCCCTGCTGGTGCTAGCTATTTGTTTCTGTCATGGCTGGATGCGTTTTCAGTGACCGTGGTCGCGCTACGGGCCAAATTACGGTCGCTCATCAGACTCGTGCTACGGGCCGTACTACGTAAGGCTGCAGTTAAACTGTAACCTGATTGTTTCCACCAAATGGGATCTGGACCTTGAAATTTACATTGTCGTAATGTAGCATTTCGAAATGTTCCACCCAGGTGCTCATTTTGCATTTAAATATGCTTCCCACCCAAGCTTTGAGAATGTAGGATGTGCAACATTATAAATGCATGCATTTCCTTACTCCCTTTCATCCATCAGGAATTCTTCTGATCTCGAATAAAACGGCGTCCAACCATCATACTGATAAGATTATGAGAAGTGGGGAGATTGGACGCGAGTGAGAGAGCCTGCGCAGAGCGAACTGAAGCGTTAACCAACTGACATTGATCGTGGGGATATACGGAATATTAATGTTTGACAACGGTCCCAGCACCAATCAATGGTCCGCTAGGGCGGCACAGCAGTGGTGAACTTCATTGCAGGATGTGGATTAAAAACGGCTGTGGGGAAAAACGGTGGTGGGGAAAAACGACTGTGACAGCTCGGCGACGGGCTAACTGAGTATATGTATGTAAGTAAACTTGATTTGAGATACCTGAACCTGCATTTTTGTCTCAAGTTTGTGACGGTCATTTTAATAATACCGAACCACTGTGATTGAAGGCTGTGTCGCTTTGCCTTCCAGGGCATGTCAAAAAGGAGGCTTAACTTCCTTATAGGCGCCCATCCTTTGAAATCAGTATATCAATCCAACGGCAGCTATAAGATGCTGTCCTGGCACTGCTATCCAATTCATCAAGCACTCATCCTTCATCTGAGTGAAAGGTCATCGCTTAACGTGGCACCAAGGCGCGAGAAGTAACCGTTCGCTACCGCACCATACCAAGAACTTGTTGGTCGCCCTGGCTCCAAGTTCCGTCACAGGCGAATGACATACATCAGACATGCTCGACGCTCGTATTTGCCGTATAATACGCCCCGGCCAGGCGCATGGGGGCAACTCGCGGATGGATGGTTGATGGCCGTTATGCAACATGGTCGATTGGTTGTAAAGCAGTGGCTAACATGATACATTGGAAGCGTGTCAGATAAATGCACAAAAATATAGAGCGAGCGTTTGTTTGGGTTATCGTCTTCCGTTGTGCATGAGAGACTGGACACCAGTTACATTGTATCCTAGTGGTTTTAACTAAATAAGGCGTGATGGAAACGGTACACACTTGGGTACATATAAACGGAAAAATCAAAACATTCAGAGAAGGCCTTTCAAAAATTAAGCCAGCGTTCCATCTTCCCGCCTCACATTATCCATTGAGACAAAAGTATGCTATTTTATTCAACGTCTTTGATCGGTAAACAAGCATAACTATCATGGCCGTCTTCTCCAATGATCCATGCATGATTCTCATGATGTCTCCAATGAACCACGCATAGTTCTCACGGCGTCTCGAATGATCCACGCATAGTTCTCACGGTGTCTCTGATCACCAGTATTGTTCTCTCGAGCGTCCCGTATCAAGCCACACCTGAACGTTCACGTATGCTTTCAACGCAAATCACCTGACTACATGCCTCTTGAGCCGAGATCTGCTCGGATCATACCACCAGCTGCAGAGCAATAAGGGAGAGCTGCTTGTTAGCGGGGAGGACATCGATTCTGACCGACATCGATTCGGTGGGCGCGCCAGGAGAGGACGCGCTGCCGGCGCCACTGTGTCGACCAGCCGAGAGATAACACGACCGTGTGTGCGTGTGTTGGTTAGGGCTCACACAGGGCCGGAAAATCGGCGTCCATTTGATGTAACGACTAACGGGCCACATTTGCAGATGCAATTTTGTGTGTGTAAGTGAATGGCATCCATTTACATTCGACATGTGCAATTTGCATCGGTTCAAATCCTGGGTTCATTATCTCAGTGACTCAAAAACATTACTTTTTTATTATCATCCATTTCTTCATTGCACATGGTGGAAGAGATGCATTGAGCATGACGCTGCACATTAGGTAAATAACTGACGTATGAAGCCGAAACACGCGACACTCTTTGTGTTCCTTATCAAATATTGCCCGTAACTGCTTTAAACATTAAATCACTAGCCCATAAAGACATTGAGTTGAAATGCATTATGAGCTTCCGCCCTCTAGTGTAAGAGTGATTGAGTGCCTCCATTTGTAATTGAAAAGAAGAAGTATATGATTGTTGTCGGTATTCACTTATTTAGAATGGAATAATACCAATTCTGACAAACAAGCATGAATAACGCCCAGTCAGTTAGGTACGCCCAGTCAATAAAAAACCGCCGTGAAAATTCATTGAAAATTAACAGCCTTTATAGCGTCACATGCATGATAATCATGTTGAAAAAGTTCACGTGATCACCTCCGGGTGAGTAAACAAGGACCGGAACGGCACTAAGTCAGCCAAATGACCCTGACTCTCAGAGGATCCAGAGGAATGATCCATCGGATGATAAACGACCACCTTCACCGAAACTGTAAAAGCAAGGCAGAAACGTTCCAGTGGCTAGACATTGGTCGCCGAATATCCAGCAGTGTAGTTCACTAGAGAAAGCTGATAATAGTCTTAAGTCTACATGAGCATGGCTCGCCTGATAGTCGACTTACATGAAGGAAAAGAGAAGTTTGACACGCATTTAACTTGATTTGAATGCCTACTGATGACGTATGCTTTTATATACGCTTGCTTTTATGCTTTTATATTCTATCTTTTGTTTTGGTGTAATTTGATACCGTTGATTGAAAACAATCAATCACGAATAGTGTATGCATGCTGTTGGAAACTAAAGGCCGGAGAAATAACGTCAAAAATCATTAAACCCCAACAACGGTCGATTCCGATCGGTCGTGGCAGAACATATTTTCGCGGTATTTTAGTGGGTTCATTTATTACGTTCGAGTTCTTGGTCACAACATTTAATGATCCAGCGTATTCGTTTACATTTTAGTTACCTCTCCAACGCTTTCCGTTCTGGAACTTGCTACTAAAAATATGTTATGCATCCTATACGTGCGGGATATGGACGTTTTGCTTCGTTAGTCTTGATACCAATAGCGATCATCGATATGGTGCCACCCGCGCGTCACGGGTGATTATTTCGCCGGTGGATCGCAATCAAGGTGTACCTTTTCCTGACCGGCACATAAAAATGAACTATCGACTTGCGCCGCCCCCACTCCCCTCCCTCCCCCGAGAGTAGGACATTAGAGATGGTTCGGAATTAATGCTGCTTCTTGCGTGACCATAATAACGAGCATCAGTTTCATAGGTGAATTAGACTTCAATTCCACTGGGATTTTAATTGGTCTCGTTATTGAGTACTGGTGACCTTTGAGCTGGAATAGGATCGTCAGATTATAAAGCTAGGTGGTGTCTCGGTTTAATGATCTATTGCAATGATACACGACATACACGGCAATTTCTGAATTGTATCGAATGACGACTTGGGTATAAGGCTAACGTTGATGGGAGTATTTATCACATCAGCTTGATTCAGTCGTTTCAGTATGTCACGACAGAAGCCATACATCCAGCTCGATGTAGGCTTTGCACTGAAATTCATCTCAATTTAGTCCCACACTAAGCAATTTGAAGTTCGGAAGACAAGATTGTAGGGTAGAGCGGCAATGACCGAACTGTCCAAAAGTTGCCAGACTTTTCCTGAGTCTTTCCCTCAATGGACTGAGCCTTCACAAAGTGAGGGCTCTGATCATCATCGAACGCTTCGAACGCTAGTCTTTTCCTGAGCTTTTCTTAGATTGTCGAGATAAACACAATGGACAGATTTCCGTGGTAGATGCAGGGTATGGGAGGATTATGATCCACGCATTCAGGATACGGCCATATTGACTAATCAATGCGAGCCGCGGGCTACCACCTCCGGTGCCAGCGAGGAAAGGCCGTCCATTAGGGGCAGAAAAGAACTTCCTGATGGCAACGCTGCAAGTAAGGCCGCCCGGTTCAACAGCGCCCTTTGGTGATCGATTTAACGACAGCGTGGCTCCGACCCGGCGGGCGGCCTCCACAACAGACCGCGGGCAGTAGAAAATGCCCAGCCTCAGATACAGTTCCGCAACTCAGAGATCTTCAACAGTCTGTAAAAGAAAAGGCTTCATCGGGGATCGTGACCGCGTTACGTGAGCCTTAACTCCCTCCCCCTCTCCCGTCATAAACTACAGAAAGGCGACTTTCCAAGCATCAGCAGACTAATGGCCATTCGGTGAACTAATCATACCGAGCAGGGCTATTTTGGGAACAAGTTAGCATTAGTCAAATGGCTATCATCTTTTGATTATGCACAGTCATATGAGGTCAACATAATTAATTTCCTGTAATGCTAGCGTTAAAGCCGTCCTCGAACAGCCTATGCTGGCTTCAACAGAACATTCGTTCTGTTCAAATAACCACCGGGTTGCAATGTCGTTAAAAAGTTCAATCATGAGGGTCAGTAATTATACAAAATTATAATGAAGTTCCACATTTGATAAATAAACTACTTCCCAATAGTTAATGTCCATCAATGCATTCACGTAGGTCCAGACAACCCCAGTCCATACATATATTTGGAATTGAGCGAGTAATTTTTCGCTGTAGGTATTTTAGTTTTTAACGAGCTGCAGCTGACGAAGGAAGCAGTATAGCTTCCGAAAGCTTCTCGAACAAACGAAGAGCTGGAAGTACGGTTATCTCTATCACCATTCAACTATGTCCCAGCTAAACAATAACATTTTCAAGTACGAAATAACTATGCATGAATTTTTTGAGGAATAATTGAAATGAAATGCTGGAATATATGCAAGATAAAAATGCTATCTTCCTTCAATGCATCGTTCTCTTCTCACTGCAGGGAACTATGCAAACTAGTTGATTTCATGAATACTGCAATGAGGCAACTCTATGTATATCCCCAGGTCGTCAACTAATAGCAAACCATTATTCAACCAGTCGGCTTAAAAAAGTTCAATTGTGACATTTTATTTTCTTAAGGTAATATCCATAGCATTCACCCTCATTCATCGTATTCCACGGTCAGCTTCACACCTTCCTTCTCAGTCCTATCTTTGCGAACAAACGCCCACCTGACTTATTTGATCATGTCCTAACAGACCTCAGCGGTACAGCTCTGTCAACATTGACACAAGCTCTGACATTCCCCAGGGCAGTGTGGGTCGCCCAGTGGCAGCTTCCGGCTCAAATTACTGATGGTAAATCCCAGCCAGTTGACGTCAGTGTATCAGGTAAGGGATTGATCACGTCTGAATGTTGTTTGCGCATCAATGGGAAGTTTTGTGTAATGTTACTTTAAACTTGGCGCCGTGGAGTCGCCAGTGGCACGTCGGAAGATCCGATGGGACATCAACAGAACCGAGTGCAAGGAGTATGTGGGATGGGTTTAGTGGGCATTGCAACGATCATCTTTATTAGACGGCTGGCTCACTTTACACACATATTTCATCAAAGCGCATGAAGGTATTTCATAGGAATTTTACTGATAGCTAGATATTCTATCAGCTGTTGTAAATGAAATTGCTTTGTCTGCAAAGCCTTTCTCCTTTTACATCAGCTGCGGACTGCAGCTGCGGACTTTGCGGCGACAAATACAATTGGAACAAGCCACTATGTTATGTTTTTACCATCCTATTCGCCATTGCTGTAGCAGAACAGTCCCCGGCGTTTCAACAATGGTGAGCCTGCCCTTCGGCGGCGGATGTTGCCTTTTTACGGAAGACCGGGAACGAACCGGGGCTCAGATGTCTGGACGATCGTAATTGTCTTCTACCGATCACAAACGTCTGCCATCCTTGCAATCATCCAAGGATGTATTGGGGCTACATGGCTGTAAATTTCCACTTTTTTTACGAATTTCACTATTTGAGAATGCCTGATTGATCAGCCCGTTTCTTGGAGTGTTAGTTCATAGTTCAAGTGCCGGCGACCCAGGCGAAGCTGCCTGTCTGGTCAGTTACCCTGTTTACATGAGGCATTCAGCCTAAACGGAAATATCCGATAAGCCAGGGAACCGAAAAATGCGTTTCGGTGGCCCCGTATACATGAGCAGCGCGGTGGCCTTATCGGAAAAATCCGTTCGGGAGCGGATATTTCCCTTTACGCCGGCATCCCGAAAAATACGGACATTCTGCGCATTTTTACATGTCTGGCGCAGCTCCTATCAAACATTATTTGTGCTTGTTTTAGGCTTAATTTACTTGCTTCTTAAAAGTTTTATATGGCAAATTGGAAATAATCATGGCACAAGCCATTACTTTACGTGTGTACTGTAGCAGAAGTGTCATAAACTGTCAGAAAGCAAGTAAACATGTAAGGTCTTGGACAAGATTGAAAAGCATCCTACATTGAAAGTCTTTTTGGTTTCAGAAAAAAGGCCAAGATAGCTGATTACCTTCGCCCCAGTGGGGGGAGGGCATATGTTACCACCCTGTCGCGTTCTTTTTTAGCGTGTGAATAAGAAACCGCGGCGCGTAGCGCCGCGCCACTTCGAGTATCTTTCCATGCATCAATTTTGGACAATGTGTGAAATTTTTGACCCCAGGTCATGTCAAATCAGGTCACCAGGTCAAGTGAACTGACCAAGCCTAAAAAGTTTGCAATCATGTCCAGCCTGCAGTGTTTGTAAGAAAGGTTTTAAACTTGGTGGATTGCATGATGTTATGGGCACCTATAATTTGTATATCTCGGATTTGTATATCCGTGACCTAAGGTCAAGAACGTGGCGTGACCTTTCCATTATAAGTCAATGGAGAAAAATGAAAATGCCTCTAGATCCGTGTGTACGCATAGGAACAGTCCAAATATTTCTATTCGAAATCACAATGATTTGGACCACCCGTGACGACCAAGGCGTCTTTTTGCTGATAGCCTCTAGAAAGGTCTTCCGAGGTCATTTGAGGCTAAAAACAGATTTTTGCCAATAACTCTCGATTGGAAAGAGATAGAACGCTGGGGATGGCTTCATTGTGTTTGTCTTGTCGAGACGCATCGAATGATATGAAATATGACCTGTTTTGGTCACCACGTGACCTTGACCTGAGGTCAAAATTTGATTTTGACCTTTCCAGGGAAAAATAATATATGTTTTGACTTTTGAAACGGCTGAAGGAGAGAAACACGGTAGTGCCATTGCCAATTCTTCATCTTTGCTGGTTCAAAAGTTATTCGTGATAAAAGTTCTATCCAAAAACAGCTATTTTCACAATATTTGACCTATGGAGGCTTAACCGTTGACCTGAGGTCAATTTTGATGATGACCTTATCAAAAGAAGAGTTCAAAAGCTATCGATAGCTTTTCCATTTGTTTTTTTTTCCATTTCCATTCCAACAAACAAATGCCCCCCCCCCCCCTACTAGGGTGAAGTTGGCTGAGACCGCCACTGGGGCGCGGGGCGCGGGTTTAAAAACAACGAATAAATAAATGAATTGGTACACGTTCAAACTCCATTTTATCAGACTTGTATTGTTAATGCAAATGATAATCGACTCATGCATTCAGAACTGTGGGATCACGTCAACATCTGCAGGTTCCCTGGCAGTCTATCGACGGCTATGGCGCACTTCACTTCGAACTGCGCCAAACACAACCTGTTGTTTACTGAGGGCCCAATTTGCATGTGTAGAGCTGAGGAGGCGTTCGGTTTGGTGGTCTCACGACCCACGGCTGAGAGGAAAACAAATACTGAACTTCTAAACGCCGCATCTAAAGAAGGAATGCAAAAAGGATTGCGTTTGATATGCTGCCTCTTTATAATGCTCCCCTTGCCTTGTGAACTATGTTCTATAAGAATGAATAGGCATGCACGGTATTGTAGTCCGAAAGTGATTCTCCGAAGTCCGAATAAACAGTAAGCATGCATTTCAACATTTATCCATGTTTAACATTTATCTCTGCACTTCAACATGTCGCGGCTTTATTTGACAAATCACACTATCGAATGTGGTTTCATTCCAGCGTGGCTGATTTTTTCCTACTTAGCAAGGTATCGTGTAAAAAAATGTTCTCAAAATGGGGAAGGTCTCATCGCGAACTGGGAAATCCCACATCAAACTGCTCTGTTAGCTCGGTTTCCTCCCGCAAACTCCTCCCCTCTCCCTTCTCTCCCTCTCTCGGTCTCTCCTCTCACACGTCTTCATTACAGTCACACTTACCGGCTTCTCCGGAACATTGTCGATGGCTGGCTTCGCTGCCGCACCGCCGTCGGCGGCGGTGGTGGCCGCGCGGCCCGCGGGCGGGTCCATCACGTGACCCGCCTGAGGCGCCGTCAGCTGATTCCAACCGGAAGTGCACGGTCAGGGTCGCCGCGGGCTATCGCAGTGTCACGATACGGGCACCGACCGGCCCACACAAGGGCATTGGGTCAACGTTAGGCCGAGCTTTCCGCGATCTCAGTTATCGAACAAACCTCAGCGGCACAATGGAGGGCTGATGACAAAGTTGTTCGCTATGTTGTGCAAAATCAACAAGATATCCACAATATTTCTGGTAGGTAAGCACCTCACACGGACTCGCATGTCACTAAATCATCCATATTGCAAAAATCGTTCACCAATCACCAACGTCCTCAATGTCATCAACAAATCCGCAAACGAATCACAACAAATGCACACCCCACACGGCCGCACAGTCCAGGGCCACCAGCGGCCGACGACTGGTCAGCCGGCGCAGTTCGTCGACGTCGACACTCGACGCCGTCGACGCAGCCGGCGCCGCACCGGAGGGTCGTCGGCTCCGACGCAGCGGCGGCGGGCCGTCGTTCCGGGACGGTTGACGACGCTGAGCGGGCGCGCGGTGAGCTCAGGTCGCGGGTCAGTTGATACGACCGCGACAGGGGCCAACCACGCAACGGGGACTATTTATAGTAGCGCATAATGGCGGACAGTGATGGCTCGGTCGTGGGGTGGTACGATCCAGCTACTTATAGACAAGTGGTCAAATTTGATGAGCTGAGTCCTAGGGGCAAATAAATCGCACACTTGGTCAACATGTCACAGTGCGCTCGAACTGCGATTGGTTTACTCACATGACATTGATGTGCAACCAGCTGAATTATGCGTTGATATGTTGGTGGCAAATTATTTACCGTAAAAGGCATAAGAATCAGATGCAAGTACCGTTCAATCAATGCAAGGAGCCCTGGAAAAGTTGTCAGTGTCCCGTAATACGGAATGCCCTTTTATAATCAATCGTATATCACCAAACGAATCAATATATCTGACATCAGAATCGCATTTTGGCGATGCCAAGTACATATAATTTACGCTATGTGTAAAAAAGCAATTAATTATTGCATAAAACTTAACCGTTTTCATCCTCGCATCAACCAATTTCAAACTTACGTCAACAGAAGGGAATCTTCAAAGGATCTTGGACCAAAATGACAGCATAACAGCACTGGGTCGTTGAACAATAGAGGAGACTTGAAATTTAATCAGACATGAAAGAATCATATAGCTGTTGAAATTATTCTTGTGCCGGTAAACGCTCCGATGGCACTGACAGCCTTTATTACCCAAACTCATAAATGTTTGCCGCAAACGTTCGTTGATATTTTATATTTATGCATTGTATTTACCGTCCAAAGGCCTAGTGAAATGCATTGCTTGCCCTGAGTAATTCAATCATTTGCATACCTACCCTTAGGTCCACACAAAGCGACTTTGCGGCTATGCATTGTTGCAAGACCGTGACTGACCTTATATCTGGAAGTCAGCTGACAAGTTTATTCACCCACCGGTCAGGGCGCGTAAGCCAGTGCCGATTTTGAATAGGCATGCATCGCTGCGGTAATTACAAAAGTTACCGCATATTCCGCTTGCAAAGGTATGTAAGTATTTACATGGTGCTTTGTGAGAGGCGGAGAAGTCCTGAGTATGGGGTGACAAAAAAGTACACGCCGATGGCTCATCTGTGGAACAACGCGAATGAGGCTTCAAGGCAGTGCTTTTTTTGGCCTGACAATTGGACCTCGGATGATTGAGAGAGGTTCAATGCTGCGCATATTGCCTTGTTTAACCATAATTCCATTGCTGCATAAAACACCAGCAATGCGGAAGCAAAGGACGTTTTAGATCCTAAAACCGCCATATTACCCAACGCCAACACCTTCGGGGTGCCATTCATACAATGCAGCGCACATTTTCTTCCAGAAATTCAAATTTTCCTGCATGTCGCAAAAGGTCATACCGCAGCGAAATGTCACGCTTCAAAGATAGCCATCCAACATTATTCCGCACTTCCGTCGTAATAACCTCTCATTGACCGCTAGAGTACTGGCTGTGACCTGGGTGGGGTGACATTCAGTCTAATCACGGTCCTCATTTCAGGCACGGTGGCTCCCATGAGCCGCGGGCCGGGTATAGCCGCCGCGCTGGGCTGAGCTCCCTCGTTCGTGGCCTAACGGATGTCTCCCCAGTCTGGGCGCGGGGAGGGCGACAACACCGTTCAGCCATCAGCCAGGGACGGGACCGGGTGGGTCGGAAGTGGCCTGCGTAGGTGATACCCGCTGGGAGAGGCACTTTGGAGTCCCGGCACGAGAGGTAGATATGCAGATGGGTTGGGGAGCCGAAATAGAGGCATTTGGGTGATATAACGGCTCGACAGAGTGTAGGTTGTGTAATGTGTGGATATAGCGGCGCAGGAAATCTGGTTTGCACGGTAATCACAACTTCGAGATGACATTTGCTTTTACAGTTCATTTAGTGGAGCACTTGTCAATTTTCGACCTTATTTCAATCACTCACTCACTCTCCTTTTAGCTTTTTCGTCTGCTAGTTCCCAAACCTTTTCCTTGCTTACCTTTCTCATTCTTCCGTCTGTTTTACTCGCTCGCTCTCCGCCTCTCTCCCTTCCTCGGCCACCCTGTCATTTCTACGCCTGTATTCCGGCTGCGAAGGCGCACCTTTCCGCGACCAGCCGGGCGGATTCTATTTGTGGACTGCGGCGGCCACTTCAGATTCCCAAGTGCGCCTCTGATTCGGCCCAGTCCACGCCGGTTTCGTTAGTTGCTCCTTCAGCAGAACTCGGAACAGCAGCAAATCGTTGAAAAACGACCCGGATGTGGAGGACGTTTAGGGCAGGTCGGCCGCGGCACATAGGGGTCAAGAGGCACTACGGTTGATTTCGGGAGTGTTTGGGCTGTTCCGTGATTGGTGGAAACGAAGCTTATGATGTACACAAGTGGGACCGTGCTGTGAGGCGCAGTGTGGTGCACAGTGCACACTAGAACACACATGCGCTGGCTTTTTATATCAGTGGCTTTTTACCAGGCTGGGCAGAACCGGACCGCGGGTATGTACCTATTACCTAAGTTCGTTGAACCGCTTCTTCGCATTTAATGAATACGACCGTCCTTTACAAAACGTCCATTATCGCAATTCATGCACGCACAAAAAATATGCAACAAAACCCTATTATTATCTTTGACTTCAGTTTCACGTTTTTTTAGTATTTCATCTTCCTGTGAAGCTACTTTATGTCTGCACAAGTGCCTTGGCGTTGCGCTCTGCCTTCAGTTTAATTAACTAATATCGTTTAGGGTTATTAAAAGACTGTGTGCTCCGTAGAAGGATATGTGTTATTTATGATTCACGACTTCCCCCAACCACTTAGTGCATTAAAACATAGAACCATTTTCATCACAGATAGCAGTCTTCCTTTGAGGAATATTGGCTGTGTTTGTTGAACATGATTAACAAAAGATAAAACAGAGTGTTCAACACCACTTCCAGCACTGCTGCTCAGATGTAATGCGATCAGCTGTAGCGCTGCTCACTACCATGCAAGCCGCTGCTGAAGAATGAATTTACTATCATAGCACTATCACAGTATGATTGATGTGCGATCTATTGTCGATAGATGTGGAATTTCTTACCCTCAAAGACGTTCCTCCGCCTGAGCGTGACCGATATAGTGTTATGGACCGATAATCTATCGGTGCCCAAATATTTGCTGTGTATTTTCTGGCCTTCCCTGCAATGTGTGCGATGTATTATATGGCAAATAAGTGTTGATCAGAACTTCAAATAACCTCTCGGATATTGCAGCTCATGTTCCGTTGCCCACTTGCTTCGTAACCTATTATTGAAAAATCACATATGAAATATGGTATTCAAGAATGCATAATTATCACTGACAGCATGTGCTTTTTCACGATTTCTGTTGTCGTTCGTTCTGTACGCGAACGTTCGTCAGATTTGATTTCGCTGGTGCGATAGGTCATTTCGGAACATATTAACTTCACACAAAAGTATAAGATCCGGGAAACAGCTGGCAGGTGGAATTGAATTACACATTGAGTCGGGTAATATTGAAGGTCGAACTCAATTTTGCTGTTCTACGCTGGCACGTAAATGCAAATGGTCCGCCCGGTAACGAAATTACATGTTCATCAGAACGGTAATATACGCTCGAATTAACGTTCAAATCAAACGCGACCTCAGCCGTCGGTGAAACAGACTGCATGGCAAATGAGCTCGTAAGAATTTAACCCGCGCACCGACGGGGGGGCGGATATCCGCCCCCCCCCCCCCTGAGGTTTTTCGCGAATAGCGGGAAAACCGCGGCGCGTAGCGCCGCGAAATTTGGTATGACTATTCCCTCATCAATTTTACACATGGTGTGCAAGTTTGAACCTCCTACCTTTTAAGGTCAGGTCACCAGGTCACTTTGAATGACCCAACCTCAAGTCACTTTTTTGCAACTTTGTCACCGTGCCAGAGCTACAGTAGATGTCGGAGGCCTTTGAAAGTCGCAGGATGTTATAAGGTCATTAGTAGCTACAATTTGTATATCTCGGAATTTTGATATCGGTGACCTAAGGTCAGGTCAATTTCGCGACCTCCCCATTATAAGTCAATGGGGGAAAAATCAACTCCCTATTTTTACCACTAAAACGGGTCGGAATGGCCCCATATACCATACATGACTTCATATACGATCAACCTTCACTACCTTGAGGTCTGTTTTGCTGTTGGGCAGCTGTGAGGTCATGTGGCGTCATCAAAGGTCACCAAAGGTTTTTGGCCAATAACTCCGTACAGGAACAAGATACAGCCGCGTGGATGGTCTCATTGTGTTCAGCTCGTCAAGACGCATCGAATGATATACATGTTGACCTCGAGGTCACGTGACCTGAGGTCAACCTTTGACCTTGACTTTTCGAGGTCATCATATATATCATTCGATGCGGATTAACGAGAGGATCACGATGATGCCCTTAGTTTGTTCCTATCGTGACTAATTCGAAAGTTATTCGAGAAAAACTCTCTCCATATCTAGCACCGCCATTTTGACTTTTTCGACCCCTGTGACGTCATCTTTGACCTGACCTGAAAATGACCTGAGTAAAAATTGTAGATCTTGACCATGCGTATCCGATGCCGTTTACCACTTATCGCTATCTTGCTTCGTTCTCGAGATCTCAGGGGGGCGGTCATCCGCCCCCCCCCCCCCGTCGCTGCGAAGTTGGCGCAGACTCCCGTCGGTGCGCGGTATAGAAAGTACCATTCATTTTTATAAATATCTGCACATTATTTTTCGTTTCGTTATGTTTACCCGTAGGCAAGAGCGCATGCGTGATGACGAATAAACCATTTTCCTTCAGTGAGTTGTATCTGCTTTGACTCAGCTGGTTAGCCGGCACCTGATATATTGCTGTACTTCACGGAGCAACACAGTATCATCTTATAAATATGCAACAATTGAATGAAAACCACATGGAGCGCCAGTCGTCAGTAAAATGAAAACAGTTGAAATATCCATGCAGCAAGGCACATTTAATACTGCGGGGAGTGCACTCGATATTCTCGCACTCACACAAACAATATCATTTCATTTTCACCGAAGCAATATCATCGAGGTTCCTTACTTCAAAGCACCATCATCTCCTAGACATCATCACCGCCATCGCCATCATAGTCGCGTGATAAGGACGGACGGCACGCGCGACGTCGACTTCTTGGACGTTTTCTCGGTGAAGTAGACCTCGATCTCCTCCAGAGCCTTCTCCCTGGTCTCCGGGACGACGAAGAAGACGAAGAGGTAGCCGACCGTGGTGCAGAGGAAGTGCAGCCACAACACCCCGCTGGCGCCCAGCGCTTCCTGCAGCCAGATGGCCAGCCAGGCGGCCACCAGGTCCCCGGCCCAGTAGGCCACGCCGCTGAGCGCTGCGCCGATGGGCCGGCTGCGCTGCGGGAACAGCTCGGCCACCAGCACCCAGGGCAGCGTGCTCATGCCGACGCCGGCGCCGACCACGAACACACCGACCAGGAGGAGCAGCAGCACCGTCCCGGCCACTGAATACACCTGTTCGGCGCTGAGCAGCAGCGCGCACAGCGCCAGCACCATCAGCGCCAGCGCCTGCAGCGCCGAGGCCAGCAGCAGCGGCACGCGCCGGCCGAACCGGTCCGAGAGAGGGACCGACGCCGCCGTCGCCGCCATCTTGATCAGTGTGACGCAGAGCAGGGTGGTCCGCTGAGTGCGGTCTCCGTGACCCATAAACAGGCCCACCGCGAAGGAGGTGACGGTGCTGAAGCCGCAGTGGGGCACCAGAAACGTCAGCGTCCCGGCCACAAAAAGCGCCCGCAGCGCTGGCTGGCGCGTGTGCACTCGCAGCCAGTTGGTCCCCGCCACCCCGCCTGAGTCGAGGTTCGTCAGAACCAGGTTCAGCTCACTCTCACTATAGTACTCGACTCCTCGCAGCAGCCTCAGGTTGATCTCCGCCCCCACCTTGTTTCCCGCGGCCGCCACGAAACGCGGTGACTCGGGGAGCGTGATGACCAGCGCCGCGAACAGCGGCAGCAGGAGGGAGAGTCCCAGACCGGCCAGCTCGCGCCGTCCCAGCACCTCCGCGGCCAGCAGACACAGCAACACCCCCGCGTCAAACGCCGCCAGCGCCGCCACGAGAAACCCTCCGCGGCACTCGGCTACACTGATCTCAGCGACATACACCAGCACTAGCAGAATCGACGCGCAGCTGACCAATCCTGTGAGGATCTCGGCTGTGTATGCCAACCACGGGTCGGAGGAGAACAGCGGCAGAGTCCAGATGACGGCGTCTGCCAGACAGGCGGCCAGCAGCGGTCGGCGTCGGCCGGCCAGCAGCAGCACTCCGCCCACCAGTGAGCCCAGCAGACACCCTGGGGGAGGGACAGAGAGAGAGAGTTGGTCAGTCACAGAGTGCTAATGGGGCAGCAGCACTCCCTTACCAGCGACTGCCCAGCAGACACCCTGGGGGAGAAACAGAGAGGGGGTCAGTCAGAGCGTGTCGGTGGGGCAGCAGCACTCCGCCCACCAGTGAGCCTAGCAGACACCCTGGGGGAGGGACAGAGAGGGGGCTGGTCAGTCAGTGTGTCGGTGGGGCAGAAGCACTCTGCCCACCAGCGACCCCAGCAGACACCCCTTGGGGGAGGGACAGAGAGGGGGACGGGTCAGAGTGTGTCGGTGGGGCAGCAGCACCCCGCCCACCAGCGACTGCTCAGCAGACACCCTGGGGGTGACACAGGGAGGGGAGGGGTCCGTCAGTGTGTCGGTGGGGCAGCAGCGCTCCGCCCACCAGCAAGCCCAGCAGACACCCTGGGGGAGGGACAGGGAGGGAGCGGGTCCGTCAGGGTGTGTCAGTGTGAGGATGGTGTGGGCGGAAGTAACGGTTGCCAATAGGGCACTCTGGAGGGAGGGAAGGGAGGGAGAGAGAGAGAGAGAGAGAGAGAGAGAGAGAGAGAGAGAGAGAGAGAGAGAGAGAGAGAGAGAGAGAGAGAGAGAGAGAGAGAGAGAGAGAGAGAGAGAGAGAGAGAGAGAGGTGGGAGAGAACAGATCGTTTCATCGCTGTTCGATTGCGAGTGGATGTAAAGAAGAGAAGGCTAGTTGAGTGAGAGCACATAAGTAGTAAGTACATGTACATACATGAAAAGCTCAAGCTTTTCTTTGAAGGATAGCGCGAACGAATAAATCCGTTGCATCGTCTAAAAAATCTGAAGCAATTCATTTCACACTGATTCGAAGCTTTTAGGCCGTTGATACTCGAGTGACTGTCAGAAATTGAAGCAAACTTTATTCAATGTCCGGGCATATGACTGTGGAAGATCAAACCCGTCGTATTTGCCATCTAAAAGCGAAAGTGTTTGAAGTGCTTATGGGTCTCAGCCTCGTGGATTGAACAATGCTTGCTCGCGTCCTAGCTGGTAAGTGGTAGGGAAAACGGATTGGTATTGAATGCTGATATATAATGAGGGGAATGCTGATAAGACCAAATTCAGCCCGAGGCATCGATGGCGCAGTTACACGGAATCAGTATTTTACCTTTAATTATCCTCGAACAGGGTAATTGAATTTTAATCAACTCCTACATAAAAATCTAATAATTATTTCTTGACAGACGTCTTGCAGGCAATAACGAATTTCAGAGATCGTTTCGATTATTCCAAAATATTGAAATATTTAAGATATTCGAAGCTGAGACAAAGCTGGTATGCCATTATGAGTAATATTCCAGCCGGAAAACAAACTGTATAGAAAAATAACCAGCCTTCCTCTGCCTGTTCGCGGCAGTGTTGGCGAAAACACAAGTCTGACAAATACGTATGTCAACCAGGCTTCTCGCTTGTCCGGTCTCCCTTTAACGGTGCTGACTGCTGAGAGTGCGGTTCTATTGTGCTGACGATGGGGAATCTGGACAGAGCATGGACTACCCAAATCTAATCAGCAGAGAAACGTCATCAGCTCTCACGCTGCAGTAAATAAGTTATGTAGATGCACTGAACTTCTGGAGGGATTGTCGAGAAGCGTATGGCACTATTCCAACGCACACCTAACATTTCCTGTAAATGCAAGGTTTTAGTAAGATCTTCGTGCGATGAGAAATGGCTGGTATACGCGCGTTGTGCTGCTCCTTCAACATAATGGCGCTTGTCACATAAGCCACACCAACTATTCTCTCTCTCTCACAAACCACGGACGTGTGGCCCTGTGACGGGCGGCCTGCCCCCCCCCCCCCCGGCGCCCGTCAACACAGGCGATCGATGGCTCTCGCCAGGTAGACCCCTCCTCCCTTCCACTCCCTCTCTCTGCCCCCTCTCCTAGAGCGATGCCGAGCAGCCCTTCACTAAGGGATGCCGCCCTGATTGGCAAACGGACTGACCGCTTCCTGGGTACTCGGGAGATGCAAATGGGACGATTGATCTATTCCAAGGCAATACGGTGATGTTGGAACTAAAGGAAGACACTGCCCAATTTATGGTATGGATATTGGATATATCGAGTCTTATAGAGGTGGAATGGCAGGGGGATATTAGGTTTTGTTTCATTCGTTCCAGCGGGGGAGACTAAATGCTTACTTCGAAATCTAAGCGGCGTTGCGGCATTGGCGGTTATGTGCGGCGTGTATGCCGCATGATTAGTAAGCGGCGACCACTAAATTAAAAACTCAATGGCTTTGACCTGTTTCCAATGGATAACACTGCATACCAAAAATGTCCATCGCCTCGTCATAGGATATTTAGATTTAAATAACTAACTTATCTACATCATCGTTTTGAACGAAATTAATACTTTCAACTTGACCCTCGCCCGTATTGGTGTTTTTCCAGCCGCGAACGTATAAGGTATAACCCCTTGCCGTTTCGCTCCTGATCAGCTAGGTCTGTTTCGCATCGCAACTCGGGCGCATACCTCTACTGCGCTCCGCGTGGTCATTGACACAGCTCCATCTGACTCCATTTAAACATGTCATTTCCAGCCGTCGATGGTATAAAAGTAAGTCGATGCCCGCTCAACAAGCTCCAGGCTTTTAGCGTAAACGACTAAATTGCTAATGTTGCTTGTTGGTGCCAGTTATTCTTTTATTATTATTATTTTGGCTTATTGAAACCATTACATGGAACGAACATTGCGTTGCTTAGTAGTCAGACTACTGTTTTGCTTTAGGAGGCTACCAAAACAGATTTATCACAGCCGGTCATCTGTTCTTTTTATACCATCAACCGTGCCGGCTCGCCCGTCTGATCCGTTGACTGGTGTTAATCAAACCAGCACAACAGAATGACCCTGTACATATTGGCTCACGCTGCAAATTGGAAAGCCCGCGAGCTATCCAGGCACATAAACCGAAGCACCTGGTAAATTGGAAACCGCTATGACCTATACACAGACGTAAATTAGACTATCCCGGTCGCGGCCGGTGTGGGAACTCGATACGGCTGGTGAGAGGCTCCCTGCGGGGCAGTAGGCCGCTCTCCAGGTGACAGTCGTGTCCGCGCCAGTGTCGACGAGGTGATGGGGATCGCGCCCGTTCGACAGTCAATCAGCCCAACAGCCCGGCGGCTGGGGACCGCAGCCGTAACTGGCAAACTGATTGCCGCCGCCGTGCTGGGAGCAAGCACTTAACCCTGTGATGTGGGGTCTAAGATGTCACCGACTGATGTCTCGCTAGTTTACCGGTTAGATAGTGTGCTCACTCACTTGGGAATGAAAGCAGGTCCTCCTGGAAAACGAAATTGGTAGATGTTTTGGGTATAGCCTCCTTTCAAGTGGTTATTTTGGAAGGTTCCGACCTAAGGCGATCGATATTTTTGAACAGAGAACACATAATTCGACTATGAAAATAAATAAGGCTGCTATAACTAGTTATGTAGTGATGTATCTGATAGCTTTTGTAACATGGCAAAGCAACGTTAAGATCACTCATCTGTCATCACGACCTATCAGCGTCCAACAGTGTTTATAGCTACGGCATTGTATTAGCTTCTCAGCATATAAGCTGAGCACTGCGCAGTGCGCTGGCTCATCCCATTGGATGGCTGTCCCGATAGTTCAGCTGAGAATGGAACGGTGGGGACGTCACACTGAACCCAAGGCTGGTAACTGGTAAGCTTCACTGGGTGCACTTGCTGATGGCTATCTTTGGCAACAAATCTCGTTAGTTTGAGCATAATGTCCATGCTCTTTTATCAAATATATGCACTGCAACATTATGCAAACACTGAACACCTTGATTCAGTCTAAGTATGATGTGCTACGGGGCATAAAAGACCACATTTCTTGGGGGTATCTATTTATTGTACTTTGATGATTGTGGGTGCAAACAGAGCGAATTGGTGAAGCTCTGAAAGTAAAGAGATCACAGTTTCGCTTTACGACAGCCATTAGATCAAATTTATTAACACCTTAAGACGATTATAACAATAAGGTCCGGAGTTGACGGTTCAATGGCATGTGGCGTAGAGCAATAGCAACTAATTGCATGAAATATAGCTTAACTACCCAATAGTACCCTGACATGGCGTCATGGAAGGAAAAGGACGAGCTGTTGGTAACTCTTTCTAATCTCCGCGTGAGTCTAATTGGGTTTTAAATAGCAGGGTGGCTCAGTGGTATATGTCGTTTTCAAAGGCAGTGGTGCATTGGTGCGGTACACGATAAGTGACTGCTGAGGTCGGTCAGAAGTCAAAACTTAGGTCAGGTGAGGACCGGAAACAACGCTCCCTTATGGGTCTGCTATCCATGCGAGCATCAGAGGTGACACGGGCTGCTAAAAATTAAACAATTAAACATTCTGCTCTAAATTGTGATCCTTCAATATTTCGTGATAAGAACAGCATTCCTATTTCTTTTTCCACATCACGAACTGCCAGAGTTGTGAACAGTTTGGTACGACTATCGTCTGCAGCAGTGACGGATGGACCTCGCCTGGCTTCAGACGTCCGCACCGTGTCATAAGGCGGTCCCGAGAGCACGGAGACGTCACCGATCCGCCGCTATACCTCTGAGCCCAGGGCTTTGAGGCCGCCGCAAAAAGGGCAATTTCGACACAGGGTTTCAGTGAACTTGAGCCGTGCCCAAGAAACGGCGTTCCATATTGATGGTTTGCCGGACGCCTTAGATTTCAAGGACTCCAAAAGGTATGTAGGTGTTCAGTCACGAACTTCAGTTACGGCTTGTGACTTCGGTCGTGTCTACTGTTTGGTTTGATGCTCATCGGAACTTACTATTCATACTCATTTCGGTAATTCTGAGAGAGCAAAGGTGATAACAATCAATAAGATCCTAAGCAACTCCTTTGTGCGTTTTCTATTACTGTCCCCTGGCAGCGAACACCGCGCCCCTGAAAGAATAGTGGATAGTTGGATACTGTACCGCAGTGCACGTACCGACTGCCAGTAGGTGGTTCTGTCTCCGCTCGCCAGATGTCAGCACGTGCTGTGGGTTGGCCGGCGACTGGTAGGCCATCATGAATCCGGTGACGAGCATCGTCAGGCAGCCGGCGGCGACGGCGAGCAGCTGCGGGCAGAGGGGGTGAGGAGGTCACCAGAGGGGTTGTACAGAAGGAGACGCCTGGGGCTAGTCATACGCTGGGGCGTGAATGGCTGGTAAAGTTGGTGTCCGGTAGGTTTCTATGAAATCTCCATTTTTCTCATTGGCCGTGGCAGCTAAGCAATATCCTATCTCATATCCCATGTCGAATCTCTTAGCACGTTGGCATGGGCGCTGATGGCCCACGCAGCTCGGAGTACGACCCTAAAGCCAATGTATAGTCATGAAGTTGGAAGGTATGGTCCTGAGTCCTGTCTGTATAGTAGGTAGGCTGCTGCAGACTGCCTTACTCGGTCTCGTAGCAAATTAGTAAAATATTTTTGGTGCATTTTAGTTCATGCACTGTTGGCAGAGCCAGCGATAAGGTAATTGGCGTCAATGTTTGTTCATTTTGTCAGCATCGGCACCGCTACATAGCACTTAGGTATGTTATCTACAGATGCGGCCCTTATTGCTGCTATTATCCTAATCTACATAGAACCTCACACACCATTCATTAACAGAACAAATATAGAAGACGTGTGCTGTGTGGAATCACAACTTCTTTTTATGGCCTGTGCTGCTGTCAGAAGCAAAAACGCTGAGCAAACATGTCAAACCTGGACAATAGGACAATCATCCAGTAGGCCGGAAGCTGGGACAATAGAGTATCGATTGCTGCTCTGCTGGCCCGTCAGCTCCGAGTAGGTATATGCTGTCATCACTTTTCGGCAGAATACCATCAGCAGCCCTCGTCCTATATCCCGCATTGATGCAGACGCTCACAGAACAGGCACATCGAGCATGAACAAATGCCAACACCGCATCTAATTTGAGCGGTACTTATATGATGTTTATTATATATACCTATGGCGTGAAAACAATGAAGATACTAGGAAAATAATTGAGTGCTGCACTGAGTATAGGCACTGCAGTTAAAACGATAGGCTGCTGGATTAGGCTATGTTTTAAAACTCATATGCTTGTATACACAAATAAAGGATATAAATGGAGCTTCAACAGTGTCGCGGCCCTTGCAGACCAACAAAGTTTCTGTTTTTGTCTGTGATTGTATTACAAGCATTTAACCCCTGAATTGAACAGGTACAAATATTTGCTCCTGCTTCTGAGAGCAAACTCTAAGACCTCGATATTTAAAGCCTTTGGCCGTGCATCTGTGAACTCAGCTAAAACGAAGCCATTAACTCCGAGCATAAAGTGACACCTGCAATGTTGGCTGAGTGCAATTAAAGCGGGAAGCGGGTGTCACACCGTTCACTGCATGGTTTCTGAGAATAGCGCGGGCACTGCAGTGTGTTCTGGATATGGTACACCAGACTGAAACAGATGTGTGGTTCCACGAACACTTTTTGCGCACATGGAACACTTAAAATGATATGGTAGCAAACGTATTTTCCTTACCACAGTGAAATGCTCGGATCAAATCTTCTTGTGAATATGCCATGATCAATTCTACAAAGAAAATTTTGGAGATCACTGAAAGCTGTTCCAGCACAATAACTTTCGTTGTTTTCACGACGGGTCAGCTGGCGAATGCACCAAATCTGACCAAATCTGCACAAAATCTCTTTTACAACAAATATCTTCATATCATTAACCCTCGCCGGCCGAGGGGGGGGGGGGTTGCCCCCCCCCCCATAGAGTTTTTTCGCGATAGCTCCGAACACACTGGCGATAGAGAGCTGAAACTTGGTATACCTGACCTTTGATCCAAGCCGGATCTTTTGACACCAACCGCATTTTTGGGTCAGGTCAGGTCACTGACCTATGACGTCATAAGTGAACCTCTGCACGGTCTTCAGATGTCGCAACTTCGCAACGCCCTCACTGCCAGAGGAGATGTCACAGGGAAATGAAACTTGCAGGATCTAGTATCCATTATGAGTCTCACAACTTGTATATCTCGGATTTTTCCTAAAGGTCATATGAGGTCAGGTCATTTTCGTGACCTCACCATTATAAGTCAATGGGGAAAAATGAAAACTGCTATTCTGGCGCCGGGAACGATCTCCAACTATCTCAAGCACACAGAATCGTGATTTGATGCACTCCGTGCAAGGTTAGATGCGTTACTTTTGCAATGTTGACCTTGCGTGACGTCATTTATGACGTCATCAAGGTCATATTAGTTTTTCGTCAATAACTCTTGATCAAATAGAGCTAGCGAGTCGCAGAAGCCACCAATGGACTCAGGAAGGCCTGCCGAATCGAATGATATGCGACATGACCTCTTTCGACCAACTTGACCTTGGGGTCAACGTGGGGGTTGGGGTTGAACGTGACCTTGGGGTGCTGACCTGACCTTGACCTGAGGTCAACAGCCCAAGTTGACCTGACCCGGACAAAAAGTATATCATTCGACGCGCCTGGGCGAGGCGAACACGATGCTGCCAAAATCTGCGCTCTGCGGCCGTTTTTTGCGAAGTTATTCACCAAAAACTGAACCGTACCTTGGGGCACTTGACCTGACCTCAGAGGTCACCGGTTGACCTAGGACCTTAAAATCGGGTAGGGTACCAATCTCTGCGTCTCGTAACGGCGCACACGCTCGTTTTTTCCGCGACGCGCTAGCTCCACCAGGGGCGAAACGGCGAGGGGGGGTCGTACCCGCCCCCGCCCCCCCCTCGGCCGGCGCGTATGTAGAAAACCAATAGGTCCGGCGAGGTTTAAATTACCTATTTCAGACCTTAAATCAACAATATTTTCTGATAATTTGAGAAATCAGGTACATGAACAACTATGCAATCTAAACGTCAGACATCAAAGAAACTCAATAAACCTAATTTGACCAAATATGCACCAAATCTGCACTCAATGTGAACCAACTGTGTACCAGATAGCCGTCGTGAAAACGGCTAATACCTATCGTCATGTATATTATTCATTTTTCACAAATTCACAGCCGTGCTAGCTGAAGGTTCGTATATCCATCCACCCCAAACTCATCCATCATGCCTCCATGTTTAAAAACTCGTCCTATCTGGACGAGTCTTTCATATATCTGTCAACTCAGTCACTTCTTTCTCATTGAAGTTGAAGAAGGTGGTTCTGCCTTAGATGTTTCAATAAAACACGAGGAGCCACCGGAACAAAGGCACCCACAAAGCTCCATCGTGCAGCACGCGTGAACACAGGGAAACCATCGATCTTAGGTAGGCCACATGCATCAGTATTCAGTATGATCAGCCTGAAAGTCACCCGCTACATGCAGGGCTTCATCGCAATCAGATAATGGACCTTAAAGCTCTTTCGAGAAGTCCGTTGATCGCGAGGTCACAGTAGGGATTCGTTCCTGCTCAGAAGTTTCAACGAAATGTCGTGACCGGATGTGTTGCCTCAACTGATCTGATGAAGTCCTTGACTCGTGTTTGGCTAAAAAAGCATTTACTAAAAGAAAAAATGTATCGCAGCATCGCACTGCGTTTGAGAGTGACTGACCCAGTGCGATTCTGCAGTACCGTATTACGTTCAATTCAGTGACTGGCCCAGCGCATGGTACTGCGTCCCTTACTGACCGACACAGTACCCTACCGCGTTCCCTAGTAACCAAGCCAGTGCCGTACTGCGTTCCCCAGTGACCAAGCCAGTGCCGTACTGCGTCCCTCACTGACCGACACAGTGCCGTACTGCGTCCCTCACTGACCGACACAGTGCCGTACTGCGTCCCTCAGGGACGGACCCAGTGCCGTACTACGTCCCCCAGTGACCGACTCAGTATCGTACTGTGTCCCTCAGCGACCGACCCAGTGCCGCAGTGCATCCCTCAGTGACCGACCCAATGCCGTAATGAATCCCTCACTGACCAACCCAGTGCCGTAATGCGTCCCTCACTGACCGACCCAGTGCCGTAATGTATCCCTCAGTGACGGACCCAGTGCCACACTGCGTCCCTCGGTGCCGTACTGCATTCCTCAGCGACCGACCCAGTGTCGTACTGCACCCGTCAGTGACCGTTCCAGTACGGTACCGCACCGTGTCCAGCCGGCCGGCACGCCGCTCACTTTCGGTGGGGGTGTCGCAGCCGGCCGCCGCTCACTTTCGGTGGGGTGTCGCAGCCGGCCGCGGTCGAGCTGCGGAACAAACCTGCCGAGCGGCTCACACCAGCCGCAGCCGCGCGTGGCCAAGCAGCTTTGCATCGCATTGCATAACGCCTCTTGGACAGTGGGAGCCCAACTGAAAACTCTTCCTCGGTAATATGGATAGACAATAAATCGGGGATGCTTTGATGCATGAGGAATGTCGGATTTCCACCCGACACCCATTGCGTCAGGGTGGGCATCCAGTACACCACGGATATACATTCGTTGCACCACGTTGCACACTTCGGCATATGCAGCTTTCTAGGTTTGTTGATTTTAGCCCCAGGTTATTAGCGTTTCTCCTAATTAAGCAGAGGTCCACTGTATGTACACTTGAAGCATGCACAAAGCCATTTCCAGAGCAGCAATTTGAATTTATTCATAAGTAAGCTCTTTTGGATATGTCATCAACGAAATTGCGAGCAGTTTTTGATTCCGGGCTAAGGCCTCAGCTAGCTTTGCGCCTGGTCCCGTGTTATTTAGCAAGGCCTTGTTCTTTGGTAGTGACCAGATAAACTAAACAGCAAGTAACCGAGCGAGCACATGTTACTTTACGCACTACGTCATGTAGGGTTACTCCGAAGTTACATCTTCATTAGATTGGTAACTAGTTTTAAAAAAAAAATGCTGATTTACATTTTATCAAACACGACCCAAGGCCTAATCAAAGAGTTAACAATTAGAATCCCAAAAGTATGTTATTGGGGCTTTCGCATCTGAATTTACACCGAATTTATGTCCCACTCGGTTGATGCTCGTGGTGCAGTAATGTATGCAGGTGTGATACAGCTCGAATCGAGATGGCGTGATCTCAAAATACTGGCCTTACTCACGAGAGCAGGGCCTCGTTTCATAAAACGAGTCCGTTACTTACGCCGGGTTTTGATCTTGTATTAAAAATGCATGTGAAGCGATGACGATGGTTTGAATCGTTGAATTTATCTATTTGCAAGCAAGAACAGAAGGGATGAGGGGAAATAAATTTATCGCTTCACATGCGCTTGCAATAAAAGCCCAAAAAACGGCGTAAGCCTTACGGGCTCGCTTTATGAAACGAGGCTCAGGTAGCATGAAACGAGGCCCAGGTATTATTATTATTATTATTATTATTTCATTTATTTTCACCAACCACAGAAACGTGGGCGTTACGGTGAAAATAGGCACGAGGTAGGTACATACATACAGTTCACCAGGTACACAACACTTTACATGATCCACGTATGAACATACCTATTACCTATGCATGTTACCTACAGGCTACATGCACGTTACATGAACAGACTCAAACTGCCACCATCAATATTCTCCTGATACAAAGAAGTAGTCCTCAAACGTATAGTGCAGTGACTGGCGAGTGACATCAAATGAAACACTGGCAATTGCACACGTTGAAACGATACATTGTATAAGTACGAGCATATGACCGATAATCATGGCTTGTCAATGTCTGCCTTAGTTAGAATGTACTTTATTACTTCATTCTTTGAGGCGTTCCTCACTTGAGGGGGCAAGCTGTTCCAAAGCTTAGAGCCTTGGTAAGAAAGAGAATTTTTCATGAATTCCGTTCTTGGGGCAACAAGATCAAGGTTCTCTGATTGTCTTGTGTTACGTTCAGATTGTCGTGTCATAAAAAGCGTCGAAACGAGAGGCGTTGTACTTTCAGGAAAAAGCAGACATTGGCGGACAATATTAAGAGCAGCAATTTTATATTCCGTGGCAAGATCAACACGCCATGCCACACTTTTGCCTTCGCGACCCGCGATTCGCCTGGCAAATTTGACAATCTTAGCTATTCTTTTTGCTTGAGTCATACTGCAGTTTCCCCACACTGAAACACAGAAACGCATATGCGGCAAAACTAACGAGTTTATCAGTAGGACAATAGTTTTTAAAGGCATCATGTGGCGCAGCTGACTCAAACGGATTAGCATGCCGATACATTTGCCCGTGATTGTGTCAATGTGGTTGCTCCATGTGAGACAGCTGTCAAGTGTCACACCCAAACTGATCACGGACCGTTTGATAGGCACGACGGTATCAAATATTTGTATGCTCTTCAGGTCGATCCGTTTCAAGATAACCTTGGAGCCAAAAACAATAACCTGTGATTTAGCAACATTCAGTGATAGGTGATTTTGTGAGAACCAAGTCCTTAACTTTTTAAGCAAAACCTGAAGACGATCGACCATATCAACCAGGTCGTGAGGTGATCCAGACACTAGCACCTGGATTGTAGGTAGCATGATTGGTGCTTGTTATAGGTTTACAGCCTCCAACTGGGTCATGCCGGTTACTCTGTGGTCACGACGGGAGCGTTGAATCTCGTTTGCAGGCGCTTCCTTTGGATATCTTTGCTACGTGATGACGTTTTAATGACGGCATCTTCGCACGGTAACCAAAGCGCGATCCCGTTACACAACAATGTCCAAATGGTCGTTCCCACTGTTATTGAAGAATAGCTCTGTGTCACGTGAGCAAATGTGAAGGTTCCCAGAAAGTCCTGAAACTCATTTTAAAGATCTCAAACTTTGATCTAGTTCCTTAGAAGTCTTCCGGCAGCAGCATTTCTACCAGAGCTGCTAATCTCTCTCACACTTCAACATTTGCAAAGCTTCAATGCTTGGTACTACAATGATTAAGTTGCAAATGAGGTCAGTTACCCGACCTTCATGAGCAAATAAAGAACGTTCGCTGCTAGAGTATATTGAACTGAGGCTCGCTACTGCTTAGATGCCGCAGACACTAATTAAATGGAGAGACATCTCGACAGTGTTTTGTTGCTTTCCAAGCACTGACTGGCAATCGTTGAGGGTGATCGTTTTGTTTTTGTGTTGCGTCTTTTCCAAGAAACACCGGGATCTTTGAAAGTTTATCAGAGCCACAACGCTAACCGTGAAAGCAATAAAACGAAGGAACTGAAAAGTGTAGAAACAAAGATATCAAATAAAAACGACCAGACGGGAAACCTGAGTACCTACTGATTACATAGCAGCGAAGTATGTACATACCTAACTATCCTACACGAAGAACTGAAAAGATCGAGCGAGATCAACTGAAGTCGAATTAAAATGGTGAGTTTAACATACGGATATTGGTACTGGTCTATTGGAACACAAGGATTTGAAGGCCTACTTATGCATAGATATTTCTCGTTAAAACTTTGCATTCAACGCACCCACCTGCGGTCGTATTTTCCATCGGCGGGTGCCGCCGAACGGCACAGTGACCGAGGTCCAGGAGGTCCTCAGGGTGCTCAGCGTCCCCGCACCGGAGGACGAGGCTGCACCACTGCCGTCCGTGTCCCCCGCCGAGCCGGGCTGGCTGCGCAGCTCCTCCAGCTGCGCAGAGGCTCTGTGTCGGTGCAGAGAGGGCTGCCTCGTGTGTCCGGGCACTCCCGAACTGCTGGGGCCCTCCACATGCGCGCCGCCGGGGCCCGGGGTGCTCGGCCTGGACAGGGTCACGTGCGGGGTCAAGGTCACGGCGCCGTTCAGCTCGAACTGAGGCTGTGGCAAGTGGATTCCTCGCCGTGAGACGTCGTGAGTGGACAGGTCGGGTACAGGGCGCCCCGCGGACAGCGAACGGCACTCGGAGGCGGACACGTCCAGACGGTTGATGTCGTGGATCGAGAGCCGCGAGCTCGTTCGACGAGACCGGTCGCTGGTGGGCGCGATGGACGACGCCTTGGTTGAAGTGTCTTCGGTGGGCTGCTCGTCGTCGCCATTGCTGAGGATGTTCCCTTGAGAGCGGGTGCTGCGTATGCTCCGCTTACTGCGCGCGCTGCGAGTGCTGGCCTTGCCTTCGCGAGGCTGCCGATTCAGGCTGCGCGCGCGCCGGCTGTTGGCTGCCTCCACGTCCCCTAGCCGGCGCAGATCCTGCAGCACGGCCCAGTCGGCGAGCTTGGCGCTCATGTCGCGCCACCAATGTCGACCGCGGCGCAGCGCATCACGCGCACCCTGCAGCGGCCGCCAGACACCGCCGGTCACCTCACTCGGCGGAGGAACGTCGCCAGGAGTCGTCACTGTCGGCAACGCCTGAGGCGGAAGAGGCGCAACGACACTCTCCAATGTCACTGGCGAGACCACAACACTGTCGGAGTTCCTCTCGCGGGAGGACGTCGCACTGTCGATCGACACACTCTCGAGCCGGACGGACTCGCTGTCCCCGCGCAGGTCACGCTCACTGTGATTCGGAGCCAGGTCAGTCCTCACGCTACCCTGGCTGAGGTCGTTCCCATACTGGCGCACTGCCGACGGGTCCCTGTTCCTAAGGATCGACTGGGGCTGAGGCGCGGCGCCCCGGCTCCTCAGGATGGACGTCGGCCGGAGCGGTGCTCCGTGCGGCTCTGGACCGCTGACTGCAGCCTCCATCGGGCCGGGCCGCCAGCACTGGGTCACCCGTGCCAGCTAGGCGCCAGATGGCCCGCCGGACGCCGGTCACAACGGTGCTGGCCGCAGCCGCACTGGGCCGCACCGCTGCACTGTGGGGTTTTTATCGATCATAGCACGAATTTATTTATATCGCATCCTCCGCTACCTTAACTAATTTTATTTCACCTTCAAATGGTTAGGCTTAGGGTGTATGATCCCTGACAACATGGTTGGCTCTCCTGCTTGACCCCATCCCTCCCCCGCCCCCTCCCACGGACTTAGCACTGAAGCGTTTTCGGCTAGCAATGCATCGTGGGCGTGGAAGCGTTAAAAAAGTAGAACGAAACTACAATCGTTTTAGAAGCAGATATTTGTTCATGTCTAGCCCAATCACCAAAAGGCATTTCGGGCTTAACCTTTGCACTTTGTTAGTCCTTGCACTTAAAGGGGGAGGGGGTCGCACAGACTTCTGTCCTCGACTTTTCGCATACTAACTCAAGCAAAACGTGGCGGATCACGACGAAACTTTCTATACATTCGATTCGATCAATGTTACTCACACACTTAAAATTTCATGACCTTGACCTTAAAAAAAATTTGACCTGTGACCTGTTTCACCAGACCATGTCAGGCTGGTATCGATTTGGCGCTTATCAGCGCACATTATCGGCGCGTTTTCAGTCTTGCTGTGGTTGTTAACTCTCCAAGGCATGAAATGCTGTTTGTTCTTTGCATTTTAAGGTCACTTTAAGGTCAAATCAAGGTCATTTACCTTAGATGACCTTAGTTGACTTTTTCAAGTTATACGATTTTTCTAGATAAGTGCTTGGAGCTTATTTCGAACTTAACACCCATTTGAAGATTTAAGTAGTTTTGGTGCCTAACGGAACATGCTATACGAAGCCGTCAAAGGTAATCGACGCCTACCTTCTATGGATAGCCGGCAAGACACCTACTGGTCGGGCCTGACCTGACCCGGCCTAGCATGAAAACATCATCCTTGATCAAAACTAGCTTGAAATTCGTGATTAGCACCCCAAAAACCTCCAACCTCACTTTACAAAGTTACAGCATTTTTCGATTTACCTATATCAAAGCTCTGTTCTGAAGTTCAATAAGGTGAACATTGGCGGCGATAGCCAATAAAATGGACGCAGCGTTGCAAGGGTGTTGTTGTTTTGTTCAAAAAGAACATTTGGCGAAAGAAAAATAATGTCAACATGGTATCACCCCTTTCCTCCCTCCTCCCAACTCCTATACTGACCGGAAACCCCCAGGCGGTGTGCTGCGGTCGGGTAACCCGCCGCGGCGCGGCCCGGCGCGGCGTAAGAAACCACGCGGCACCGTCTGCTTTGACGTCTCATAGTGACTGGTTTAGGCAAATTTCGGCAAAAAATGAGAGCTGCCCCCGATGCAGAAATTATTGGAGAACATTTTGATATACATTTCCACGCGTAACACCGCGTATCAAACTTTGTAAGGCAATGGTTCGCTTGTCAACTCTCTGAACCAAGAAGCATTTTAACATCTTAAGCTTTTCGGTCAAAAATTATACATTTGGATGAATTTTGGAAATTTTCGTGCATACCATCATCTTCCTTATAAGTCAAAGATAATGAAAACATGTCGCAACTATAACCTGCTGTTCAGGGAAACGAGTGAGAGGGCGTTTTATTGTAGTGTGCTTTTTCGCTGTATGCAGGTAGCACGACGCTGGTCAGGACGAAGCTACACTTTGAGAGGTTTTTTGAGGCATAAACAATCATTTTACAGACGATTTAAGGTGTGATTCGGATGCGCTGGACAATTCTACGTGGAATGAATAACAAAAAAGTGGAAATCGAAATACTTTAACTTGCCACTTAATGCGTGCTAGGATGGCCTAAGTCCCCACGGTGCGCTGTCCGCCGCAGCCGCTGCACTGCGCCACGAGCGCCACAGACGCGGCGCCGCGCCGGTTTCGCCGCTGGTCACGGTGGTGCGCACGAGCCGGCAAGCTATTACCGCCACCCGTCACTGAGCTAGTGTGTCAGTGCTGCCACCCCGCCGCCGCGCCGCCGGGACCGCCGCCGCGCCACCGAGCCGAGCCGCCGCCGCGCCGCAGGCACCGCCGCCGAGCCGCCGCTGTTGCTTTCTCTACTCTCGGCCACGGAAGGCACCTGTCTTCAATGTCTCGTTTTAATGGGTGATATCTATGGCTGAATTCAATCCATATGTAGAATGTGGTTTACAAAGACGTTCTTAGCGAATGGGCTGTGACTTGTGAGAGTATCTTTTTATCGCATATCCTTTAACCCTCGCCGGACATATTGGTTTTCTACATACGCGCCGGCCGAGGGGGGGGGGCCGGGTACGACACCCCCCCCCCCTCGCCGTCTCGCCCCTGGTGGAGCTAGCGCGTCGCGGAAAAAACGAGCGTGTGCGCCGTTACGAGACGCAGAGATTGGTACCCAATTTTAAGGTCCTAGGTCAACCGGTGACCTCTGAGGTCAGGTCAAGTGCCCCAAGGTACGGTGTAGGTTTTGGTGAATAACTTCGCAAAAAACGGCCGCAGAGCGCCGATTTTGGCAGCATCGTGTTCGTCTCGCTCAGGCGCTGATATACTTTTTGTCCGGGTCAGGTCAACTTGGGGTGTTGACCTCAGGTCAAGGTCAGGTCAGTACCCCCAGGTCACGAAGTTGGTCGAAAGAGGTCATGTTGCATATCATTCGATTCGGCAAGTCTTCCTGAGTCCATTGGTGGCTTTCCCGACTCGCTAGCTCAATTTGATCAAGAGTTATTGACGAAAAACTAATATGACCTTGATGACGTCATAAATGACGTCACGCAAGGTCAACATTGCAAAAGTGACGCATCTAACCTTGCAAGGAGTGCATCAAATCACGATTCTGTGTGCTTGAGATAGTTGGAGATCGTTCCCGGCGCCAGAATAGCAGTTTTCATTTTTCCCCATTGACTTATGTATAATGGTGAGGTCACGAAAATGACCTGACCTCATTTGACCTTTAGGAAAAATCTGAGATATACAAGTTGTGGGACTCGTAATGGATACTAGATCCTGCAAGTTTCATTTCCCTGTGACATCTCCTCTGGCAGTGAGGGCGTTGCGAAGTTGCGACATCTGAAGACCGTGCAGAGGTTCACTTATGACGTCATAGGTCAGTGACCTGACCTGACCCAAAAATGCGGTTGGTGTTAAAAGATTCGGCTTGGATCAAAGGTCAGGTATGTCAAGTTTCAGCTCTCTATCGCCAGCGTGTTCGGAGCTATCGCGAAAAAACCTATGGGGGGCGGCACCCCCCTCGGCCGGCGAGGGTTAAAAAAATGGTGTCCTTATTCCTTGTAAGAATTTCTGTAAGCCCATCACTAAACCCATGTTTCCCCCGTTCTTCCCCCTGGAGGTCGGCAGACTTGAAGATATTTACATGACCAATTAGCACACAGCCTTATTGTTGTGCTGTGATTATCTGTCCATACGGCTATTGTCACAGTTCTGTTTGAAGCAGGTATCTGTCGTCGTAACATTGATCCGTGTTTGATACTGTCGTATCGTCCAGTTGTCCACGCTGTTATTCTTTGAAGGCAAAGTCCTGCGTATGATCCGTATGGAACTAGCAACTCTCGGGTGTGAATTGCATCATGTATCTTTGTTTGGAGCCCATTTATTCCCAGCAATGAGCTTGCAGAATAGCCTCTGCAGGCTGCGCGCCCGCACATTAAGCCTCTAATTCATCGTCATTCAAATGGTTGATGGTTATATACGGACCCGGGAATAACACCGAACCGAGATATACAAAGCAGTAGACAGGACTAGGAATAACCGTAGTCGTTTCGGACTCGACACAGGATTTATTCATCCCAAGCCAGCCATTATCATCTCATTGCCATGCTTGGCCGGCGGCAGCCGGACTTCATCAGAAGCTATCGTTCGTCTCAAGCCCACCCAAGACCTGCACAGGTCCCGGTAACCAGCCAAACTCGCCCCATTCCCGGGCCCGGCACCGGTCTCGTTTGTAACCATCTACTCCCTAATGAGGCCGCCCTGCCGCTGACTCCAGCCACCACCATCGGCCAGAGGTAGAGGAATTCTCACAACACGAGACTGCGCTCATTTGAAGTTGCTCCGCACTTGGGCATGTGGCATGGCACGGTTCAGAGTCAGACAAAGGTTTTGAATGTTGTACGCTTCCTGGCGGAAGTCTCATCGTTTCACTACAGTGGACGCTTACGTGCATACGAGAGTGGGTAGATGGGCGCCTCGTGACTGGCAGGTTCGTGTGTTGTTGGCCCATATAAGAATCAGGGTTGATCTGGGCGTGCGCAACGGAGCGGAATGCTACAAGGGCTGTTGGCGGCGTGATTTAGTTTGATGGAATAACGAGATCGACGACAGCTGTTGATTTTTGGCGTGCAAACTTAAATATTGCTGTTGACAGTGAGAAGCTATGCTTCCTATGACAATCGCGTCATTATTCTGTCTGTTGAGAGCTTATGTGCTTATTGTTTGTACCTGTAGGTTATTGCATTTTTTCACTTTTTGTTTCCGGTTGCTACTACTTAACTGATATAGCAATGAAAAATAATAGGATCATTTCAGTCTCCACGCTTCATGGTAACAATAAAATCACATAAAAACGTCCAGGTGCAGACTGCCGAGCATCCAGTCCAATCACTTAGAAGACTGCCCACGAACCAAAAAACCGTCACACTGACGCCTCACCACCTCAGGTCCACGTCGCATCTGGCACTCAGCCGCTGACCGCATTTCCATATTTACCATCAACAGATGGGCCGGACTGTGGCCCGGTGCCGTGCCCCCGGTCCGTTTCCATGTATCCAGGACGGGGGAGGCGCCAGGTCGACCGCCGGTCGTCGTTCGCAGACAGCGGCTGCCGTCTCGTTACGGTTCGCCATCCACCAATGGACCCTCCAGACCACAGCACGAGATTAATGGATCCAACACAGCAACCGCATCCGGGCGCTCCCATCTAGTCCGTTCATTCAATTAGCAGGGTGGTGGGTAGTTATAACTTTGTTTGCATGGAGGCGAGGTTCATCCATGCAGATCTGATGGTCGACTCAGCTTTCTGACTTTTGAGCACGTACTGACAGGGTTGAAGGAAAGACAACAGAGACGGGCAGACCACAGGCACGGACAGTGAACATCATAGGACATGCATCAAACACCAAACGGCAAATGATCAAAAGACACCGAGAATAAAACAAACACCGGATGGACGTTGAAATAAAGACATCAGATAGGCACCAGATACCAAACTCAAACTAGACTTATCATCACAAGACAGAGAGCAAACTGACATCCAACCATTCCAACCGAGGAATGACAATCGACAGACATATAACACCATCATCTGCAGATAACTCGTATCAACCGACAGACATTTACCATTTACAGCAGACGTCAGACACCGAGCGACAGACAGCGGCAGGTATCAGGCAGCACTCGAAAGCGTCCCGTCTGCTCCGTTCCGGTCCAGTTGGTCTGAGAGACACCTGCGGCCCGCCTGACGGTGATTCGTCTGTCTACCGGCACACACGGCACCGCTGCTCCAATCGAGCCGGCAGCTTGGAGGCTCCAATCGAGCCCAGCTTGGAGCCGCAGGGACGCTGCGGTTACGCTGAGACCGAGCCTCGGCGGGCAGCCTGGGAGCCGGAGGGAATGACAGACTTGATTGGAGTCTGTGTTTGAGGGAGGTGAATTATATGGAGTGGCAGTTAGATTATCGGTGTTGTTACAGGTCAATTCATTCTGTTTATTTTTGATGATTCTATGGTAAGGCGAGATAAAGCGGCGTAGAAACAGTGGCCTTGCCTATTTTTTTTTTTTTTTGAGGGAATATGTTAATTGATGAGACAATAAGATTGCATGGAAAAAGGTACATAGATTTAGTTGTATGATAAATAAACTATGTAACATGCAGTGTGCACGATGCATATCATAACAAATTATCCACCAACATCTCCATAGAAATTTCCAAGGACGTATTAGCACACAAAATCACTTTTCAGCCAAACAAGCCTGCCGCGGCGCTCGGTTTCGGTCTCAGTTTCACTCGAGGACACCCTGTCTCTCCCCCCCCCCCTCCCACACACACACGTCGCCTCTCATCCAGCCGTGACGACTATTGTTTCCGTCGGGCGGCCCACGCGGGTTTCTCGGGACCGTCTCCGCTCGCCCGCTCACAATAGCACCTGCCTGCAATGGAGACCGTCTTCATACAGCTGGGGCTGCCTGCACAGGAGACCGTCTCCCTGCAGCGGAGACCGTCCCTCCCGTGCAGCGGAGCCGTCTCTGCGAGCTATCTATGCAGTAAGAGACGTCTGCCTGCTGCGGGAGCTGCCCATCTACAGTGGGAGCGTCTTCCCGCAGCGGGGGCCGTCTCCCTGCAGAGGGGTCGTCTCTACAGTGGGGCCGTCTCTATAGAGGAGCCGTCTTCCTGTAGAGGAGCCGTCTCTGTAGTGGGAGCCATTCATCCAAAGAGAAGAGAGCCGTCTCTGGGAGCTATATTTACAGCGAAACCGTCTACCTGTAATTGGAGCCGTCTCTGCCAGCTATCTCCACAGCGGGAGCCGTATCTCCGCAGCGGGAGCCGTATCTCTGCAGCGGGAGCCGTATCTATGCAGCGGGAGCCCCAGCCTCAGCCCGAGCTCGTCCCGTCGCCGACTGTGTGCGGCGCCAATCGACTTCCACCGGTCGTTTGCCACCTGGCCGAGTCCTGGATCATTTCCAGCGAGGAGACCAAATGGCGCACTGTGTCGCCCCCTTCCGGGGTCACGCCGTCTGCCGAGCGCCGCCCCGGCGGCACAGGGTCGATATCGCTGTTCTGCACGATGGCGTGCGCTGTAACGGATGCCCTGTCTGGTGTCCAATGTCCGGTGTTGTTCGGAGTTAGATGGGGACGAGTCCAAAGGTGACGACATCGCTAATGCCGTTTGAAAATGTGTATATGTTTTTAGTATTTTATGTATCTCTGATGTACACTGAAAACAATTTAACCCAAGGCCGGCGAGTAAACCAGTGTTTCACGGGTGCCCCTATCCGCAACCATTTTTAACCACCCTCCCAGGAGTAGTGCTAGGTCCCATTGCGGTGTAGTCGTACTTGCGCTGAGCGGATATAACCGCTGTCAGCGAACATGTCCGCTGAGAGCAGGGACGACTACACTGCAATGGGGCCTTACTTGCAATGGGGCCTTACTGTACTCCTGGGAGGGTGGTTAAAAATTGTTGCGGATAGGGGTACCCGCGAAACACCGGTTTACTCGCCGGCCTTGGGTTAAAGGAAATAGTTCACTTTTTAACATGGGTTTTGAACTGGAATAGCAGTTCCGTAGCTTGGGCTGAGACGAGCATAAATCAGGAGCTTTTACAGCCCAACGATCACCCTAGGCAAAGATATTCTATTTCTCGTCCCGAAAAAGGTGTCTTGCGTTGAGGATGTGTGCCTTGCATATATTTCCATCCAGTATGAAAAGAGCATGGGTCCCGAAAATTCTTCAGAAACTAGAGAAATTATCTACGAGAACTCTAGAGAAATTCTCGTACTGATCAATTAGGACATTCAGGGGAACATTATCAGATCGAGCAGATCGCCCAAATGCCGGTGGCTGCGATAATTTCTCTGTTTCTGAAAATTTTCGGGACCCATGCTCTTTTCATACTGGATCGCGTGTGCCTTACAGAAACTGAAAAGTTCTTCCTATATCAAAATATAGAAAAAAAAAATCCTTTGTTATAAAAAGGTTTTATTTTCTTTGCTGATTATTTTGAACATAAAAAATAATAAATCGTTGCAAAAAAAAAATAATTTCGTGAAAGTGAACTATTTCCTTTAAATTGTTTTCAGTGTAGGCATCTCTGTTTTGTTATGGCGTCTCTAAGAATTGTTCTCATTTTCTATGTTTTCTCTCGCTCCAGGAAAAATCAGGCCTTGTATTTTTTGGGCACTAAGCTCATTATCTCAATTAGTGCTATAGAGCGCTAGACATTTATGTGTTTTCAGTCCCTTTTGACACACATGTTAATTACAGAATCGAGGTATAACATAAGTCTTCAGCTATCTCGGGTCTGGGACACGATTTTTCACGATGCTTTCAGTGTCATCTGTTTCCTTTTCCTCGCTGTTTTCTGGTCATTATATCTCGTCCGCTCCCCCGCCGTCTGCTCATTGTGTTCTGCCTTCAGGCCAGATGAGTCCAATTTAGTATCACGCTCCCCTGCGAGCGTTATGGGCCTGGTTGACCATTTTTCCAACCAGCGCGTATACGACGTCCCCGGCGGGAGAATCCGACCGACGCAGTCCGCGGACTGATGGATTGGGTGGACTAGGTGGATTGGACGCCTGGCGGAACCCTCTGGGGACTAGGTGGACTGTACGAATTGGACGGATAAAAGAACCTGTCCGCACCTTGCAGTTTCACTCAATCGTGAACGGAATTCGCTTCGGCGCTGAAAATACGAAGCCAACAAGCCCTCGTCGTTTGCGCGGACTGTCCGGCTGAGGTGGGCTTCGTGGCCTTCCCAGCTCAAGTGAAGACTGTTTCGACTGCGTAGTGGACTGTTTCGACTGCGTGGACTGGCTGCTCTGCTGGTGGACGGAGGGCGGCGGCCAATGTCAGGCCACCGCCAACAGTCGGACACAGACAAACTGGCCGGCAGAGAGGCCGTTATCGCGGCCGCCGCTCGGGCTGACGAAAAACACTGTAAAAAAATGTCACGAGCCAATTCTATGACAAGGAGTGGGTTACACGGTAGTCCATTGTACCTTGCTGTTATATATAGGGACATTATCAGCCTGAGGGTTGTTAGTTAAAGAGTGGCCTCGTGAAACAATTGGTTACAAACGGTAACCTAATAACTTAAATGCTTCCCTAACACCCCTGCCTGCTTATCAACAGATTTCGCGCTGTGTCGGAAAACTACGCATAGTCTCATAATTAAATCCGCCAGAAGCTTGTTGCATGCTAGTTACATGCGTGTTTCATTATCGTGTCATATAATTATTATGTCGGCTAATGAGGCACCGCCCTGCACGTGCTTTAAATATAATCCTGCGCACACGCCACCTAGTCGGAAACTCATCATCGGACTAGTCCTGGTAGGGTTTTCGTGTTGCCGAATGAGGCGAAACGACTTTGATTCGGTAGTGCCTCATAAATCCCTGCTACGGTGAGCAGCGACGAGTCTGAGACTGCTTCTAAAACGCGTCCTTAACTTCCGGCGCGGGGCCGTCATTTCCGGCCGCCATTGTTCAGTTCTGCGGCTGCCGGCGGTTGGTGCGGTTGTGTTGTGGCACGGTGCGTTGTGAAGTTCTCGGGCGGGGATATTCCGAAGGTACGTTATATTGTATGATATTTACGTAGCAATGGGGGACATTTTATTCATTTTGTAATATTCTGAACACATGTTGGGTCATAGAATTCACCCCTTGACCGTTGTGGGCCACTGTTTCGTTTGAATTCCGACTGTTGGAAGACGGACTTTCTTTCAGTTGCTGTCTAGCCTTTTTTTAAAATGTGTAAGCTACACATATTGCCTCACATTGATTTATCTTATACAAAAGTCAGTTGATGTAGATAATAAAGCCATCCTCACTGATATTTTAAAATCACTCAGTTAATTTTCTTTTCTGTTTGCAGAGTTGCTTAAAGTTGTGGAAGACTGAGGCATGAAGGTATACCGGAAGCCAGCGATATTTCTGTTGGTAAGCCTCGCCCAGAAAAAAAAACTTGCTTGAATCTGCAAAGTATGGCAAATATTTGATGGACTGCACAGTGCACAATGTACCTGACATGGCAGGATCAACTTGCTCACTCGCCTGTTGTAAGTGCCGTTGCGTCAAAGCCCGTGGAAGTGCCCGATCGTGTCTCATGCAACCGCATTATTTTGTGAATGTTATTGGTGGTGACTCGAATCAGCTTTTGCACCACTCCGCTATGATATTGTAATATGTATGTATTTAGATATTTTGTATCGTATGCTAATAAGTAATAAACGTTATTTTTGTGTATGTTTTTTTTTGTAACGTGGCGTGGCTGTCGTTGGCCGGGTCGTCCACCAGTCGGAGGGGCGGCTGGGGAGAAGGAGGGGGGGGGGGTGACGCAATTGAGCTAGTATTACTACTGGGCAGCAATAGCAGGCGCTAGCTGGTTGGGTTACCAGGCGAGTCCTGCTAAGGAGCCTAATCGGCGTACCGATCTGCTGGTTTTGCCCTCGTTTTCAAACGAGGTACCGAATAACGAAACGAGGGGCTGACACGGGGGTGCTCGGTTTATGAGGCGTGGGCTTGTCATTTACTAACGAAACAAGCTTTTACCCTCTTACTAGCTAAATATGAGGCGATTTTTACACGTCGCTGCATGCTCATTTTTGCGCCAGCGGTTTTCCTACAAGGGGCTTGTAAGATTTTTTTACAGTGAACACCGACCGCCCCGAGCTGAGAGGACCCGGGGGCGGAGACGGCCGCACCGGGCTGCTCCACAGCCTGTCGACAGCCGTCGGATCGACGACGACGTGTGGGGCTCGTGTTTGTAGCTCCGGGGCGAACTCCGAGCCAGAGTGAGTGTAAACGGTGAGGTTTGCCGTGGAATAGCTCAGTAAAACTGGAGCTGACCGTGAGATAAATCAAAACTAACTCAGTGTTGTCAGTTAGTCAATTTTGGTCGTCGCTGAGGAGCTCCCACATTTTCGCGGCAGCTCATCCGACCTTCCCAGGTCGCTCGATCGAAGTCCGCTCAAAATGCCGCAGCTGGCGCGTCTCTCAGGGCTCCGCGGCTCGGGGAGAAATCTCACCGCCGCGCTGTCGCTGGTTAGAGAGGCATGGCCGGCAGAGCGTGGACGCAGGCACCTGTCATTGCCCCTCGCTAATATATCACCGGATATCTGCCGCTCTAGGGTCCTCGTCTCACAGCGGCTTTCTAAATCGCTCGACGCGTCGGCTGTATTGGCAGTTTTGCGGTGCACGGGTGAACCGACGCGTGCAATGTGCAATGTGAGCGAATCGTGACGGCATTGAGTAACGATGGCAGTGGATTCTCACTTTTGTTGTGAAAGGAGCGTTGTGATTTCCAGATAAACGGATCTATTACTGAACGCTGGCATAAACGAGAGTTGTTCAGGTAATCTGGTCAGTGGGCTTACAGCCATCCACTCATTGCGTCGAGGTCATTGCAGCTTCAGAAATGTGGGCCTAATTGATGTTTGGACAACATTTATAAAAAGGATGTTCTCGTTAGCTCTCATTTACGGATATCCTGTTCCTTAAATTGACTTTGTTTTCAACTGATCTTCGAATAGACCCTCAATGACGTAACCCTACAGCCAGCCTGGATGACTTTGTGCAGAGTGGCGCTGAAGGCGTTCCGCATGCCCCCCCCCCCCGTCCCCACCCTGTCAGCTTTCAACTCCGTCACCCTCCATCCCGGCACGGACGCATGTGAGCCGGAAAACAGCCACATAAAACCTGGATGGACAGCCGTAAACCGCGCGACCAACAGAGGTCTTTGAGGAAGTCGGCACTTCGGGACACCAGCCAAGGGGTGCTCGGCAAGAGTGCCCCGCCCGGCACAAGCCATCCTGATTTATCGGGGAAAGTTAATGCCCGATATACCGTTCACCCTTAAAAATGTTTTGCGTATCAAGAAACAACTATAGGTGTTGGCCAGTGTGATCGTTTTTTACTCACTTTAAATTTGGACAGGTATCCATCCTCTGTTTTTAGCATTTTCATACATAAATGCGCATTGCACATACGACAGAGCGTATCAGTGGGGTGTTTGAAACGATTGTGCAAATCACGTGGGTGATAACCTTCGTGACTAAAGTGTGTCAGGTTCCGGGACTAGTCATGGAAATTTGCAGCAGGACCTGTATGTACGCTGTGCGTAAATCTCCAGAGATGTGCGTTTGCTCGGTATCCCAGTTCCACCTATCAGCAACGCCCATATGAGATTCAAGGTTTATTCGTCTATTTTTCTTCGTTAACGTTTCCTCGCAATATCTACAGCTACACAGAGCGCATACGGTATATTTCATTGCCGCTCATTTATTTCATTTCCAAGCCTTTCTTTGCAAGCTATTCATTGTTCATGCGCGCTCACTGCACGCATTCTTCTCAGTGTTGGAATATTACAGGCATGGAATGTGTGACCGCAGGAACACCACCTACAGCAGACTTGTGAATGGATGCAACCGGCTCGTCCAAACGACTGCTGAACACGCGAATCTCCCCTAATTGCGGTCAACAGCTCGGCAAGTGCCAGTGAGTGAAACAGCTTGCCAGTCTTCCGCCGGCTGTAATAAGGTCTGGCTAGTGAGAATGGCCTGGTCGGGTCTTTTCGGTTGGTCTTATGCGCTGGAAGCTACTGATTACAGTATCTGTACTGAGTGAGCACCATGACTCTGCCATATGCATTTTAGTGCTTGCATTAGCTGTTTTTTTTTTTTTTGCAGAACAGCGAGTTTCAAAGCCAACATAACAATCTAACGTGCTGAAATTCCTAGGTTGAATGCTTCTCTCACTATTCAAAAAAAGGTGATAAACATATGGCAAGTAACCATTCAAAATAGGTTCTGTTCAACACCAGTTGTAAAGCCAGCCTACAGCCCGCCGTAATGGAGCGTCATTTACATATCCTATCCTGGAGAAGACTCAGCATACATATTTTCATTACCACGTTCTGCGAACTTGAGAGATGAACGCATTTACACGCGTGTCTCTGGACGGTGTTGTGCCTCATTCGTCTAAGTAGATATTCTGGGGCGCTCACGCTGAAAAGCAATCTACCTGGCAGCGGTCGTAGCAGTTTTATTTCCCTCCTCGATGCCTGAAAGAGGCATACCGAGACAGAAGCCTTAGCCGCGTGTTCTCCCCGAGGGATGGTAGTTTATTATTGCATTGCATTTGTTAGATCAGAGACAGAGCTAGACTACCGTTTCAGCCAGCCACCTGGCCTCGGGCATCCCTGTTTTCAATCATCGGCGATTTATCTAAAGAGTGCAGCTGAATCTAGAAAATGTGAGAGCCTCGGGTAAGATTGATCCATTCAGCTTCCTTGAAACACCAATGCTGATCTGCCCACGAAAAGGGCGCTGAGGTCACGTGTCATGTGACACGCTCCGAATAGATGGGCAGGCAGTGCAAGCCATCGAAACGTGTCTGTAATATTCCACGGCAGGGTAGTGCTCGTGGTAAGAGCGGTTAAAACAGCGCTGTATGGGTCACTGAAAGCTGTGTTTAGTGTACAGGTCTCGCGGGTTTTAGCGGTAGGTTTTGCACCCAGAAAATTTAGTGTACCTACTTCAGGCTATATCTTCGTCGTCTTAAGCTTTTAAGTGTTGAAGATGCGATCGACTTGTTGGTTCACAACCCGGCCACGATCGTGTAAAATGGCTTCATCGTAGATCGATTAGTTTCTGAGATATAACCGGAAATGTAAAAGTGCAAAACCTACCGCTTAATCTCGCGAGAGCCGTGCCAATTCGTATTCGGAGCCTATAACTACTACACAATTGGAAATTATTGTTAAAAATGTTGTATGTTTCATTCGCTTGACAAGAGTTCAGAATGTTTCATGGCATCGATAGACCTAATTTTTGTTATTCAAAAAGGATCATTTTTATTTAAGTATATCCACTCAACATTATATGAACCCATCACATAACGAAATTAGGTTGCCTTTGCCTGATATTTGCTCTTCCAACTTACAACTAATGGCTGTGAGCATTGCAGCTGAATTCTGAAGGAATGTGTGCCCAAGATTAATGGGTAAACACGTTAACTAGATCCTCGAGAGAGCATCAAACCACGAGTACCCGACGATCATAACATCTTCCTTGGTATTCATCAAAACTGTAGCTCGTAGCTCATCCATTAGGCCCATACGAGATGAATATGGCCAGCTCTTAGCCCTGTAGGCATATAGTAGCGTATTTCCAGGAAGCCGTACCGTAAATTTACTTTCATTTATCTCCAGAAATGGGATAGGCGTATCCTGTTATGCAAGAGAGTAATAGCGTCAACTATTTAGCTGTCACTAGGAACTGAATCATCAAAAGAAAGAATGAAGCCAATGTTGTTGCATCAAAACAAGAATATTTCGGGCTGCATTCAACAAACGGTCCCTGATTCAGCGGGATGTTGCGAAGTGCGGAAGCAGCAGGAAAGAGAAATGATGAAATATAAAAAAAAAATGAAAGAAGAAGAGAGAGAGAGAGAGAGGAGAGAGAGAGAGAGA